>NW_023998416.1:20748484-20798506 GCF_014805625.2 Glossina fuscipes
TTTATGTGAGGAGGACTATCACACCTTGTTAAAAATAACTTTTACTTCCAAGAATAAAAAAAAGAAGAAAACTAAATGCTCTCTCTCGGCACTGCACATAAGCTAAATTCTTAATATATAGTTTTCAGTATTAGCGAAAATAAGCCAAACATCAACAATTTATTGAAAACACTAATCCTTTAAGAAAACCATGGGCATTCGATTTTGGCGGTACATTTCCGACGTTTACTTATCTTCTGGAAGTAAAGAACGTAAGTAGAAAACTAAGTGAAATTTTGGTAATTTAGCAAACATTTTAAACATTGAAAACTAGTTTGTACAACATGCCTGTATGTCAAGTGGATCAACGATTCATTTACAACATTTATCACACATCGTATATCCGATACATCGAAAACTCTATATATTTCAAGTATGACTTCTATATAATGTGGCAATATTTTGTAGGCAATATAAATAAGGAAAACCACTTGTCGGAAATTTTTAAATATATGTCACTAGAATTAGTGTACAAATTTGGTTAAAAATTAATCCGAAATTGCTCGGACATCGTTTCATATATAATGTATAATGTGTCCATTTGACAGCATTTCGTAGGTTATTACAAATACTAAGAAAATATTCTACTTATTCACCCTCACAATCTTTTAATACTTTAATTCTAGAGATGGTTCGTCGCAAATTAAGCCAAAATTCCTTGGGCATCGCATCATACGTAAAATATATCGTAGTGTATTAATTTCATGCTATATTTGGCTACGCTTTGATAGCATTTTGTACGCTTTTCCAAAAATTATGATTTTTCTATAGTTATCATCGAAATCTTGGTCCCTTTCCAACCTAATTTGAATACAGTTATTCTGGCAAGAATTCGCCGTGGCATTGAAAATTGTATCAGACCAATGGTTCCTATCTACACTTATGGACAAACTGTTACAATGAAGTGCATACTTTGGAACTGTCTAAACTTTTCATCGCATTCCGAATAACTAATCGGTTTTGTGTTCCTCTTTACTTTTTTTAGTAGCAGATGGGTATCATTCAAAAATTGTTGTTTAACCTTTCACGGTATCTTTTGCTTGGCTCAGAAATAAATTAAAATTGTATACGAAATTGGTTAAGAATTGTTGCTATGGGTGGATTTGTTTATTCATTTGTTATGTAAATGCCATTTGGTGTGATAGTTAGACGTTTCGATGGTTGGCTGACTGACAACATGGGAAATGGCATTTTTATTGCCAATCAAAAAACCTGACAAATATATCCAAACCGTTGCAATGCCTGACTGAAAACGTGACATTGTTAATAAAGAAAGCTAATCACACTGTTAGTGGTTGTGAAGCAGAATTATATAAGCAGTGGTAGAAATATTAACAAAATCGAAAGGATTTCCCTTGCGTCTCCATCAGTCTTCTGCATTTTTTTTTGGTTTAATGACCCAACTGACAACAATTTCTCTTTATTAACCATCGGTTAAGTACATTTTGCAATAGATAAAAGAGATAAACTGAAACCAGAGAGTTTTTGTTATACAACTCTTCGTTCAATGCTGTGTTTTTGCTTATGCATATTAGGTGCTTGCAGGTATTTTGATCATTTGCTTCACTTCTTGAAAAAGACATTTATTGAAAAAAAATGGGATTGTCCCAATTTTAACAACTTTCTGACAACATAGTGATAGAAAAATATCGAAAGGACAATATTGGTGTGGCAGCCATCCAATCATCGAACTATTGTTGCATTTCTTCAGCATTTCGAAGCCGCGTGCCGGCGAAACCATGTTGCGTCGATCTGAACACGTGGCATTCAGCAGGCGCTACGTTTAGCGAGCACGCTGGGTGCGGCAAAACTTCCCATTCGAGCTTGACAACACTTGCAACGTGTGGCCGAGCATTGTTTTGCAAGAGGCAGACATTCTGTCTTTTAATCGCTATTGTTGACCTTTTCCGCAACAATACATCATTCAACTTGTTCAATTATCGTCGGTAGACATCTGCAGTAACGGTTTCGGATCGTCGTAGTTGATATTTACGTAATGAAATAATGCGTTCAATATTTGCTTATTGACATACACTACTACTTACTTACTTATGAATGTTGTTGCCTTCATTTGTTCGCTCGAATAGATTTGCTGAGATGTTCTACAATCTATTCGCCGTTTTTTCAAAATTATGTTTTTTCCAGTTATATGCGTTTGATCAAAGTAACGAAGAATATTAGTTTCATCGCATGCACTCTCTACCGTAGATGTAAATTATAAAAGCAAAAAAGAAAAAGTCATGGCAAACGTTGGTACGGTAAACTTGCAAGACATAGTTTTATCGCAAAGCCATTTAAGGCGGTTTAAGGTGTAAAGTTTTAATTTTAAAGAAATTTTTATTTTATCTAAAATGTATGATGCGAGCAATCATCCTTCAGTTTTAATCGCAATCTGTCGCCCTAATCTAATCTAACGCCATATTATATTCAAAAATGAACAACATTTTATATATAAAAAAAAAAAGAAAAATTTGCATGATTGTCATTTTTGAGTCTGCGCTGACTATATCTCGGCACAATGTGTTTTCTCGCTTGTTTACAATGCCTACAGCACAATTTATGAAAAATGAAATTACTTTAAATTAAAAATATTTGAAAAAATAAAACAAAAAAAAAAAAAAACGAAAAACCTTTGATATAACAAAGTTTTAAACAGTAAATCCCATTACAGTAATTGAAATAAACCAAAACATAAAAATACTATTATATCGAAGTACCCCGGTTAGAGCATAATAATGTGGAAATGACATGCACATGCCCAGAGGATGCATAATAGGGAGAAAAAGACACGATAATAATAGCAAAATGCCGTCGCACAATATTGTAACATTGACTGAGCAAAAGAAAAACAACAGAGTAAAATAAAAAATATTGCAATATTAAGGCAAGTGAAACAAATTTCAGTTTTAATACCAACAGCCTCGAGTGATGTTTGCTCCTTACAATCCTTGTTACAATTTTTTCTCTTTTTCCTTTTCCTATTGACAGAACGTCTTTCTTTAGCTTAATATTTAATAAAGCGCGATGCGGAAGAAATTTTACAATGCAATTGATTCACCTGAACACCTAGCATGCGAGTTATATATCATATACAACTAGCGCCAGTAATAGCATGTAAACAGCAAACAGACATTTTGTTTACAATTCAATGTCAAGCATAAAAGGAGATGAAAATGAAAGATGAAGTTTTTCTTGTTGTTTGGATTTTTTTTTTTTTTTTTTACTTCCCTTGGCAAAAATAATAGCAGGAGAATGGTGAATGTCAAATGCAAAGGTGAACTGTAGGATAAAAAACTAATAAAGTAACATATGCCGTAGAAAAATCAACAAAATGTTTACATTTCTACGCAATTTTCATTTTACCTTTATTTAATTCTTCATCTCTGAATCTACCTTAAGAATATATCTGCCAAGTTTGGTTACGCATTTTTTATTCACTATTGTTGAGTTCTTCTATTTTCAAAACGGTTCAGGCAATGAACCTGAATGCATCCAATCGGTGAAACGAGAAGTGGGTACATCCTGAGCTCTACATCCTCACCAACTTAACACTCACCTGCACCACAGTAAACAGTTTTCTATTAGCGAACTTAGTTTGATCGTAAGACCATATAATAATCAAATATCAAGTATTGCGCTTCTTTGACAGGCTACGAACGAATATTTATCGTTTATTTAGAGACATTGCGGAATGAGTCTTTCTGGCGAGTGCATATAAAATCAAAAAATAATATAGCGATGAAATGCGCTTTTACAATTTTATTTTTTTTTTTAATTTGAAGTATGACTCAACAACTTTGCCGGAAACTTTCGCACAAAGATTTAAATTTGAAAATGATTAAACCTCGTTTGACAAAAAACATTCTTCTGGAAGACCAATTATGTTCATATGCTAACAAGAGGTCACAAACTTTCTCTTAAGCACTTTTGATGTAAGGTTAATTCAGTGTAGTATTTGAATTATTATTATTTTTTTTTATAACTAAAAACTGGTACAGTTAAGTAAATCATATAAAATTATATAGTATTAGGTTGTTGAAAAATTTCTTGCAGTTTTTCCCGACACTAGGCTGAAATAAGTTTTTTCAGGTGGATAGACAGATAATTAAGGTTAAAGTTATATAGAGTTATGAAGAGCAGGCTTTTGTTTATTTTTATTGAAAAACTTTTAAAATGATCGGATGGATTATAGAGAATCGCAAGTAAGACGTGGAAGGTAAAGGTGATATATATATATATATATAAGACATATTTTATGAATTCATTTCAGATGCACATAGAGAAATATATGCTCTATATGGAAATAATACTGCAGCAGAGCACACTTGCCAAAATTGATTTAAGAAATTTCGTTCTGACAATTTTCGGTGACAACTTTCCCGCGTAGGTCTATTTTGTTACTAGGCCATATAGAAGGATTCTCTTAAGAAATACGCCTTTGTATGGCAACAAAGTGTAATTTTTAGTTCAATTCACACTTTAGGCCTGATCCCGTACGTTTATATGCGCGTAGTACTCCGTGAAGTTGGGATCTTTTTGGTGGGAATTTTAATTACTTTTCAGGGGTATTTGCGGAGTTAGGAATAGATAGGTAGAAACTAAGCAGATAGGGATTAATGCAGTACAAATTTTATGCTGATTCTACGGAATGCTTCAAATGATAGATATTCTCGGTCTGAATTGGCGACTTGGTGGCAAAATTAACACAAAGACTTTTTAAATTTGAATCCGAACAAATAACATATAAAACATAGCAACAAAAAAAAAAAAAAAAAATAATAAATCGATAGATGTAATAATGAAATTATAGAAAAAAATAATAGGTAAAAAATTAAAAAAAAAGATAATTAACTAAACATTCCGTCTTTAATTTTATGCATTTATAACGGTAAAATCATCTCTCGAGGCGTAGTTGAGCATTTATCAAACAGCAACAATATCCGCAGTGTATCCGCAAATTGAAATCTTGCGTAAATTTTTTGGGACATTCTATATATAAAAATATTGTTTTGGTTTTAATTTAATTAAAAAGACAACAACCAACTAGTTTGTTGTTGAAAAACAATGCGATATAAATCCAGAACAAAAGATATTAGGGAAGCATACGAGTACAGCTTTGCTCCGTATGCATATGCATGAATGTGTGCACGTTTGTTTAATCAAAACCACAAGCACCACATTGCTGTTTGAATAGTTCCCAGCCAAATATGAATTTTACTTTTATTTGTTTTTATTTTTTTCCATTCTTCTCAGCTTGTTTGTTGTCGATGGATTTGACCCCAAAATGTTGTTTATTTTTTGCTTCAGTTTGGCTTTTGTCTGCTCTTTACATTTTGCATTCAATAGGACATATTGGTTATAAGCAAAAGTTCTAATTTTTCTTCTTCTTTTTTTTTTTTTTGCATTCAATTTATATCCGTTGGCTGAGATTGTGTCTTATCGTTTTAATAGTGTTTTCTCTCTAATAGCAGATGTAGGTAGCTAGCTATAAAGAAATGCTTTGTGTAGGTAGAGTTGACAAAGTGATATTCTATGCTACACAAGGTCGACCGTGGCCATTGTCCTGGGATGACACATATTCTGATTGGTAAAAATATTCTCTTTTCGCTGAGATATCTGCAGAGTGTAGCTGAAAGTAATGGTTTTTTAAGATTTAATATCTGTACCAGTTACCAAAGTGATTTCTTTTTTAATAATCACAACTCAGTGCATCTAATGTTTCCCGAGTGAGTTTTGCCATGTGTTTTCGCACAAAGTTCGATCAGCTGTTCCTGGCCGCTTCTTCAAAGTGTAGCTTCGTTTTATTGTGGCAACTCATAGAGCCTTTAAATGGTACGGCATGGATAACCGGCTTTTTGGTAGTCTTAATAGTTCGCAAAGTCTACATAATGATTATTTACTCTTCGGATATTGTAACGCATGCGTTGCTTATCCGCGGATTGGGGCAGAATAATCTATCCAAGTGCTGCCACCATTTAGAGACGAACGTCATCATGTGAAAAAATGACAGCATTGGAACTTTTGAGAATTTGCGGCCGTTTTCGTCTCATCTGTTGTTCATTTGCGTTTCAGGTTTGTACGCAAAGGGCCTTGAAGATGATAATAATCATTTCACTTTCAATTCTATTTACTATATTTTGATTTACTTTTAGTCGATCTGTAGCAGATATTATGATCTTTGATAATCTTTATATTTCTCGTTTTGATCGTATTATCCAGATAAGAGCATCTGCAAATCTGCTTAGAAAGAACCGACAGAATTTATGCTCATGTGCATTGTTCATAAAAAATGCTTGAACAACGTGTGCTTCATATATGAAAACGTAATAGAAAAATAAGTGATAATAACAAAAGTTTGTTGCCTTTTTGTTTTAGGGGTTAAGAACTTCTTGTTTATTAAAGTGGTTGAGAAGTTTAATAGCATCTGCAATCTTTTCATAAGCATGAAATTTTTGCTTCAATTGCGTTAAGCAATGTATACGAATGCATATGCAAACGAATGCCTATAAATATGAAGTAAAAGCGACCGAAAGTGAGGTATAAGTCTCTAAAGGGGTTTCCGAAGAGTAGGTGCATTCTTTTTCTCAAAAAGGGAACTATGTGGCTTTCTAAACGTAAATTGTAAAAAATGACTTTCGTGTTATAGCTTGAATTTCAGTTACCTTAGGTTCCCTTGTGCATAGAATCGAATTTTTCTTTTTAGAGACAAGACTTCATTCACACAAGCCTCTCTTAAGAATGGACTCAGCTTTAGCAAAGACAGCGGGGTCGTATTCAATTAACGCGATACCGATTCAGTGCGTTTTACTTTCATATAATGTTCAATATCTCACACATCATTAATTGAGTTTGGTTGATTGCATCGCCTGAGACCTTAACCAAAATATTCAATAGTTTTATATCCTCGTACGAAGAACGATAGCAGACTTACGACACGCGGAAATTAGTTTTTGAAACTCTATAAAAGTACTAACGAAAGACTGAGTCGCTTTTGGCTTTTGTTTATTTGCGGTTTTGTTCTTATTGTTTTAGTCCGGTTAAAGAAGGGCGCGATCATTTACAAGTGACGATTGGCAGCAGATATAAATGTTTGTTGTTTAGAAATTATTTTAGTAGGTCAAGTAATACACTAATAGTTAAAATAAAATCTTTCGATTTATTTAAAGACATTCATAAGAAGGATTGGTTCAAATCTCCAAATGACATCTCAAAGAAAATGGAAATTTGATGTGTTTGGACATCCCATGCATACAATAAATACTACGTAAGAAAGAAATCAATTGAATATGAATTTTATAATCGAATGTGTCAACTTAGTTGCTAGATTAAAACGGTAGGTCGAGGACTAGCAAACAAGACTATCGTTTATTCTAACTTTGAAAGGGGTTCATTTGGTTAAATACACTTGAGCTAACATACACAATACAAATTGATTGTCATTGAACAAAAATTTGCTCAAATAGTTCCCTAGTCGTATAACAGGGTACAACAATTAACCTTGCTAAGCGTGGGGCATCTATATATATTTATTGCTCACCAATATATCAACTCCTCGGGGAAGAGCTATGATATTAAATAATCGAATACCTTATGTTCGCGGATCAAGTGCGATCGAATCAACTTTGGTCGCAGTTATAGTGAGTGCTAGTCGAGAAAGGCGTAACACTTACTGGCAGGACACAAACCTACTAGGCTGTCTTCCTCACTTCTTTTTCACCACCTCGGGGTTAAAGGAAGGGAGAAATTGGTTATGTTAAGAGAAAAAGTTTCGACTTAGTTAGAATGTTTTCCTATGGATAATCAATACGCTTACCTCCAATGTCTGAATCGGTACAAAGAACTGAAAGAGATATTTTCATGTAATTCCATCAATCGTACACTCATACTAATCAGCTGCATTAATAGATCTCTTTAAAACAAGATAATTTTTTAATTACACATTTAACAAAAATTTACTCCTGAAATGATAATTTTTCAAACCATTCATTTAATTGGTTCATCTTGAGTGCGCGCATAAAATTCCACTTTCAGTTTTCTGCCTAATTACACTAATTTAATATATTTTGCTTTCGCCACAGAATTTTTTATGAATTCTTGTAACAAATCGCATTTTTCCCATCTTTTTCATTTTTTCTTTTGTATTAAATTCCATTTCCAAGCTTGCAAAAATTATGAATAAGTACGCATTAATTAAAATTTTGCACCGAAGAAAAAAAAAAAATATTAAAACGTTCATTATGAAACATTTGTTGTTGTTTCCTATGAAAAGCAAATATTTTGCGGAGATAATTTCCAATTAAGGTATAACAAGAAAACAATAAACTTAAATTAAATCAAAGCAAAATCGACCAAGCTTAGCAAGTCTAGCAAAAGGAAAGCGATATTCAATGATAGCTTCGGCTATACTCAGCTAAAGCATAGCAACATTGGAAAAAACATTAATTAGTTTATTGAAATTCTCCTCCTGTGTAGATTCTCCTCCTGTGTAAAGTCAATTATTTGATTCGAGGAATTTGAGTAACACACTTACATTGGCAAAATGGACTATTTATGCTAAGCGTAGGATTTAAAAAAAAGACCTGTCAATACATAGTAGTGCATTAAATACTCTACTTATAACACCCTACAGTTACACATATAATCATTTTTCAAAATAAAGTGTTTTAGGGGAAACCGCCGAATCGCCGATCCGATCCGATCCGAATCATTTCCAACACCTTTCGTTCTTGGATCAGAACATATTGGCGTATCAAATTTCATCGAAATATTCCAAAAATCACGACATTCAGATTGAACACAAGGAGTGAAGATGGACAGACAACTTTAACGTCGAAATGATTCTACATGGATTGGTACCATAATAGGTAATTCTTTCCCAAGTCCTTCTGGTGTTGCATACGTTCGCACAACATTTATATACCCTTGTACCTTTTACCACATGCCGTGTATGTAGTATTTATAGATAACACCGCTAGTTGTGTGTGTGAAATGGATTAAAGATAGATTCATCTTCTCCTACATCAACCGATTTGAAATCATTTCCTGAACTGATTTGAACTTGTATATCTGTCTGTTTGGCGGATGTCTATGTGCTTATTTTATCTTCAAATGTTTTGACCAAATTTGCCACACTAACCTGTTTTGTCCTAAAGATGGTACTTTCTTCAAATGAATTGGATCGGATCACCTTTACCGCCACTCTCCTGGCAAAGTTTTAGTTGGAAAACGTCTCTCAATGAGCAAAATAGTGTTTATATGAATAGAATACTATTGTCGCTTAAGAGATATATGTGAAAAATTTTAGTCGGGTAGGAACGACTAATGGACTTTATTATATTATGACATAGCTTAGTCCAGAATGGTCTTGTAGGTTTAGGTCATCCGTTTTTCTCAGGTCTCTCGCAAATTAAACCTATCTACTGCAATAAAATCAGATAATATTAAGTATGTTTGCGTTTACCGGAAAATATCTGATTTTTGAATCCGTGATTCTTGGATTCCCTTCCCTAATCGCATTTACTTATGCTCGATATAATTTTTCGCTTTTCTTTCTTTTTTTGGAAAAAAATTAATCGCTAAGCGCTTAACTCAGACAACATCCGCTATACGGCTTAATTTCAATGCTTTCGGCGGCATAGTATTTAAAGTATATTACGTGAGAAGACGTCTCTCCTGGGCTAAGCTTGTGATCA
The DNA here is from genome assembly GCF_014805625.2 of Glossina fuscipes. NCBI lineage: Eukaryota > Metazoa > Arthropoda > Insecta > Diptera > Glossinidae > Glossina > Glossina fuscipes. The sequence goes on from NW_023998416.1 coordinate 20,758,216, forward strand.
ACTTTATTGCTTTAGAAGAGCGACTCGAGGCGCTAAAGGATAATCTTCAACTCAGCTCTACGAGAAAAATATCGAACAAATTTCCACTTATGTGTTCATATTCTCGGTATATTATTTTCCGCATTAATTTTTTTTCATGTTTAGCAATTTGATGTTAGAAAAAGGCTAACTGGCCACGTAATAAACGCTTATTTAAAGCAAAAATTCAAATGGTGGGCTGATAATTCGAAGCTACTTTAAAGGACTTGTTGTCGTGATGCCATAGTTAATCTCTTTGCAAGCGCGATTGTTGCGAAATGGCGATTTTTAAACACAACGAGAGCAAATTAATTACCCTTTCAAGGGACAATGAAACATTCTGATTTATATATAATTGGACACCGCGCTCTTATGTTGTAACATGCAGTTGATTGCTCAACTATACCTTAACTAAACTGTAAAGAAAATTGACCGATTGAAGATTAATCTAATTTAGGTAAACGAAAGCGACAATAAGGAAATTGCAGTTTCAAAAATATTTGGGTTCCGTAGCAAACTATAAAAGATACTTTGTTCGCTGCCGTAAGCGTTATAGCCCATTATGAACGCTCTGAAAACTTGAAATGTAATTACAATAGTTATTTATCCTAAATCCGCGCACTACTTAGATAATAAGTACGTGCTTAATACGTATTGTGTCATGTATATGCGCACTCATATACAAATCTCATCTCAAGTTGCTCCCATTGAAGCAATAATTCATGATAGCATCCCTCAGACATGTGTCATACGGAGTGCTAAGCACGTTGCCATATTTTTTATGAGCAATATTGAAGTATATGGAAAAGCACAGCATTGTTGCATATACAGTATCAAAGCAGAGAAGATAACCTGGAACATATAAAACTTTAAATAATCGTCTGCTGAAGAAAAGGTATCAGGCAAACTGGAAATGGAATAGAACTAAAAATTCAATGATTTCAAAGATAAGCTGTTCCGTTTACTGCTGCTATTTTATTATTGTTGTAAGCAAATGAGCAACAACTTATCAAGCCAATAGATTACATTTCTTTTTCTCCCTCGTTCGTGTACTTTGTGGTGATCGGTTGTTAAAAGATTACTTGTAGATTTATATCGTTAAAATATGTTCGTCAAAACAAGGAGTTACTTTACATGAAGTAAACTTCTTTCTTCTCATGTTTACACAATTCGCTAAAGTTTTGTAAGAAGACCGAAGACTTAATAGAGAACTAACTATTCATAAAGCAAGAGAAGGGGGCAGGTGCGGAGGAATGAAAATAAGGAAATATTAAAGGAATTTAAGTTTCTACATTTTTTAAACTCTGGTTCTATCATGGTCGTGAGGAAAAGCATTATAACTTCTTTACATAAATAAAAAGTTAGTTTAAGCTGTTACGCAATCCTCTATATTCGTTATGCTTTAAAGTTGAAACAAAATCTTTGCCGTATCTTTGAATTCTTGTTAATAGGTTACACATGGGCTCTATTATGTTTTTTATGGGCATTTTTTTTGGACTTGCTCAGAGGAATATTTTCAATTTTTTTTAAGAGCAGCATGGCATCCTTACCACGTAAGTAATCATAACGTTTTTTAGAGAGTTGAGAATAGATTATGTCGTTATTCCACGCAATCGTCAGGCCGACTGCTTATAGACTAAATTAGCTATACGTTCTCTTACATTCATGCGTTTATATGGAAAAAGTGAATTACATTTGTGCGGATGCAGGCAACATCCAAAACGTCTTCCGGAAGAGCCAGCGATCAATTGAGAAACATTTCCTGATTTAGCTCAAGAACGAACGGACCGTTCTCATGATTACTCCCAGCTTAAAATTTCAAACTTCAAAAATTTTTCAATTTCTATATGAAATAAAAAATTAATTAGTAAAAAGGAAATAAGTGGATGGGAGTGACTAATGTCCTCTCATATACCTATTCGTATATAAAATACTGTAAAAAGCTTTAACTTTTAATATTTTACGATGAAAATTGCGTGGTTCCAAATCGGTACATAAATCCGTCATTGAATCGATTGGTGTGATAAGTGACGTGTCCCTCTTAAATCCTTGTAGATTTTAGATACGTCCTCGCAAAATTAATAAACTCTATACCTCAAGCAATATAAGGTATAGTGGCTGAATGGATACATTCGCAAGAAGTTGTTTTTTTTATAAGGCCCCTGTGGCCTTGTTCGTGAAAGTCACAACTTTCTATTTTTCGAAATTTTTGAAATATCGTTTAACGTTTGGTGAAACTCGTAGTATTTTTTTAATTCATAGATTTAAAAAAAGTAATTTGCATCTACTTTAGGTAAGAAATTTCTAAACCATGTTGGAAATCAATCGAACAATTCTTTCTTTACTATGCAATTTTGTTGTTACGAGGCTATAGTTGAAATTTAGATTCACCGAAATTGGAATGGCGGGACTGTCTATTAGCTACGTTTCAAACTGTTTCTTTCCGAAATTGCGAAATAGATATTGAATACAAACCCACAAGTTGGAAAATATAACTACTCGCCATAATTTTGCAAGTCCGTCCTTACTGCCCGCTTGCATTTACTCATTTAAAATCATTCAAAAATTGTTGCTTATTTCTTATTTTGAATTTGCATGTGCTGTGTGGAGAGTTAAGGAAACGTAATCTCCGTTGTGGTTGGTAGTGTGAATTATGTAAGTGGACTGCCTGCAGTTTAGCTCCTGGTGAGAATTCTTTGCGAATAAAAAAATGTTGTTCGTACTTGCCACTTGAATGATCAAAGTTTACGAAAAAAAGAACAAGTCAAACCTTTATACTCGGGCTAGGCCGACTAATAAATAGTGTAGGATACAAAAATAGGCGTACGTGGTCTAAATTTTGTAGAGTTACTGTTTATATCAAATTGCTTTTATGGGATAATTTTCCTCATAACATATTTCTGCCCTATAAAGGGTCAATTTTCGCAAAACTCCTTATATGGAATGCGATCCATAAAGTTGGCCATGATAATCCAAATTTGGTACAGTTAATTTTTTGATCTTCAATTACTATTATGATGTAATTTTCATCATAAAGCTTTGAAAATTAGACCTTTTTGTCATATGAACTTCAGTTTTCGTTACAGGAGAAGGCGGTCAAAAAATTGCATCGGCGGGTCCAACGTTTTCGCAACCGATTTAGAATGTGAATATACTACCACTTAGTCACTTTTGTCAAGAATTTTTGAAAATTTGCAATAGAGTTTTATATGGAGACTTTTCAATAGCATTCGTCCTTGAGCCAAAGTACTAAATTTCATTAAAATATCTCAAAAATTGCGAACTGCATAGACATCAGACGGACAGACAGGGTTAAATCGATTGAGAAAATGATTCTGAATCGATCGATATAATAAAAAGTGGGTCTATCTTAAGCGCTGCTGCGTCTCACATACGTCCGCGATAATTTAATATTCCATGTACGACAGGTGTGTAGCGTATAATTACTTTTAAATTTAGTGCAATTAAAAATGTTAAATTTGGATGTGATGTGTGCTCTCATTCATATACTCTTCAATAATTCTCACACTTTTACAAGGGCACACAAAAACCTTGCATTGACATGTATTGTAATTAATTGGCTTCAAATGTAATTTTTGTTGATGTTGAGGATACAATTGAAAGAATTTTAATTAAAAGTGTTACTCAATCAAACGTAAATAATTTACATTAAAACATTGCTTTTTTATCATGCAATATACATGCAAACATGTAAGGAAATCGTATGCAAAATTTTTGTTGTTGTTATTTCTTTGTTAGCTGTTGCCAAGTCCAAATTGAATTAAAATAAAATCTTATGTCAGTTAGAGAAAAGCAGCAAACGTTAATAAAAGAAAATTTAAGTGTTTTTTTTTTTTTATATTATACCCATCAACGATGGACGACGGTATGCTTGGTTGTTAAAAGGCTTGCAACGCTTAGAAGAAGACTTCAGAGATTGCATAAAGTACGTACACATTCGTAATCTGTGTAACATTTCAATCGATTAACGACTATACGTCTGTCCATCTATCTGCCCGTCCGTCTATCTGTCTATCTGTTTGTGCAGGAAGCAGGATATTATCAACATACCTTGCCACAGACAAGGACAGACGGACATGCTTAAGTCTATTCAGAAATCGATGCTGATAAAAAAAAATCTATACCTTAAGGGGTGTTTGAAGTTTCCTTCCTAGGGTTTGCAAAGCTTCTACACAATGAATATACCGTTCTTCCTGCGGTGAGGCGCATAAAACCATGGAAATAATTTTCAAATTTGCGTAATTTAACAGGATTCGAACACCGTGTACTCATGGGCCGGATGTGAACCGCGGGCCGATGTTTGCCCGCTAAGAAGACAAGGAATCAAAATCCTAATTGTATGGGCATTGAAATAAATTTACAGTAAAATTGAAAAAATTATCGATACGCGGCTCGTAATTATGTAGAACCAGAAATTCTATACGAGTTTCCCTCTTCGTCGCTAAATTGCGCTTTTCTGCATGTAAACCATAATGTATGAATGATGTTGTGCATACCATGAATTTTAATTTGAAAAATGAAAATTTTGCGGGGATTTGTTGAATGTTTCTGACAATACATGCTTTATATAAACCATAAACCAAATGCAGAATCATTTCAATAGCATTTTAAGCCAGTTTTGGCTTTTGCCAATTATTTTGCAAATACGATTGCTACGAATTGCAAATTATACACTGACATGGCATGGTGAACAATTTCCAGTAGCAACAGCAGAGCCAAAAGAGCTATTGTCTTCATATTTATTAGTTAATTGTAATAAAGTTGCGTTTACTGTGAATATAATCGAGAACGAGTATGAAAATTATATTCGGCAGAGGCCGAATCTCGCATACCCACCACTGTACTTTCCACATTCTACTCTCCAAGTTCTTTTATTTGATACCCATACCTATATTAAGAAAAAATTAATCGCCGTGTCCACCACATTCATTTTAAAATTAACCCGTTTTTATCCAGATAATATATCTTCATTGGAGGCGTGTACAAAATAGTTTTAATGGTTTTGTCTTGTTAGCCTTACGATTAATACGGATTGAACCCTAAAAAAGTGAAAACAACTAAATTTAATTACTCGTAACTTTATGCGGGCTTAACCGATTGGTTCCATTTTTGGACCTAGAGAATAAAGTGTTTCGTAAAGCAAACGCTGGAAATTTCAACACTTCAGCTTCAATAAGCTAGAAAAAGTTTTGTTAGAAAAAGCTGAGTTGCGGACACACGGACACACAGACGATCGGACATGGCTAAATCAACTCAAGATTTCATGCAGATTGAGAATATATATACTTTATATGATCTCTGAAGCTTCCATTTAGGTATTACATATATTTTGGAAAAAAACAAAATGACATCTTACACTGGTGGGTATAAAAAGGGAAAAAATTAATTTTGGCCTGGTACGTGTGGTTTGATTCATATCGGTTAGTCATCATGTTGAGATTTATTTATTTATTGATTCCACTTATACAAGAAACTTAACTAAAAATGTTGACAGTCGAGTTCAATTGACTCTAAAAGTAAATTTTAAGTTAATTAATATTAAAACTTAGTGTACAATAACACAAATAAGGAGGAAAAAAAAGAAAAAAGGCGTGTACCCAACTAGCATAGAGTCACATCCACAACTGGTACAGGACCAAATTGCGATTGAACCCTTAAGCCATCGCAAACATGCATAAGTTTGGCAACCGATAATAGTTAGCAACAATTGATTTTCAACTCATCGTGACATTTTAAGGTTAAGAGCTAGTTTGCTGCACATTACGATATTTTTGAAATCTATTCCGGGTTAATGTAGACTTTTGCCTATGCAAGGGCTACTAATGGTATTGCCAGTCTTAAACATTCGCGATCGCCTAAGAGAAGCTAATAGCAAGCATGTACGATGAATTATGAGTTGGCTTTTTCGATTCATCTAGTTTAGGTATCAAACGTTGCAAGGTTAATAGACGTTGGCGGAGATGTTCTACTCAATTTCGAATACGCTCGTAAAAAAAGAGAGAAAGTGATTCGAAATAGAACTTTAGAGAGATGTTTCAATTTAAATGAGTTTCGATAAGCTTTTTACCAACGCACGGTAGGCGTTTCGGCATTAAAGAAGTTAAAAAGTCTTCTTCCACATTGGTTTTGTTACGACTTAAAGAAACCATAATTACCAGAGCGGCTTGCTCTATCCATCTGCTGTAAAGGCAAATTATATAGTATATAGTAGAAATTCTTTTGTATAACTCTGCTCTATCAACTCTGTTTTCCGTTCTTTTTCAGTCATCAAGGTTGGTAGATAAGCATCTTTCTCTCTTTTGCATTTGCTAGCAAGAACCAATGATATATATAAATATTTTTGAGTAATGGATATTTTTGTAATATTTAAGGGGACTGTTGACATTTTGTTGAAGGGCCCTTTAAGGCATATCTTTAATTAAAATAATGACATTATTATTATTATTACCGGTGCACCGTTTATCCACGTAAACCTCATTTTGCATGTTGTTGACTTAAGTGTTGACATAATAATAGGTTTACCACGTAAATGCATTATTAATGTTTTTTAACAGTAAAATAATTATTTTTTTCCAAAGTATGAATAATTTTTTTTTTATATACATTTCTTGGCTTTGACATGGCAAGTTGACATAATTTTTATCATATAATTACACAACTTAACATAATTATTGAAATAATTTTTACAGAATTTTCCATTCCTATTTTTAACAAAGAGAATGCTCGTGAGGAAAGTAAATTTCTATGTAATTATATTTTTTTAACACCCTACACCCTACTCATTTGTGGTATAAGGGTATATTAAGTTTGTGCGGATTTATGCAACATCAAGGAAGAGTTGCGACTGAACCATCTTTTATTATACCGACCGATTCATGATCACTCGCTGAATTTAAGCTTTTAAGCTTGCCGGTACGTCTGTCTGTCTTTCTTATTTTTTCGTGCTCAACCTATAGGCAGCGATTTTTGAGATATTTTTATGAAATTTGCTACAACGCCATGTTTTGGGCCAAGGACGAACGGTATTGAGAACGTCTCGGATCGGTCCATTTTTTCAGCTTCTTTGCATGTAACATATTATTTTGAAAAATCCTTATAAAGGAGTAACTGTACTAAGCGAAGTGATATGATAGACCGTGTCCTACTATTCTACTAGTTTTCTATATATAAAGTATGAGTTTAGACTAGATAGTCATTTAAGTGGCAATGTTGTACTACTTATAAATAGAGATATTTAATTGAAAGCAGAAATACGCTACAGCCTATATGATGTGACAAGAGAGGAAATGTGTAGAATGATATGGAAAATAACATGGTTGCAATTTTTGCTACATGACATTACCTGTAAACAGCATAAGACTTCTCTCTATGCGCAAATATTAATTATCTTAAAAAGTTTGGAAGTAAGAAAAGTACGGTTATCTTCAAATTACTTTCTTTTTATATCTGCATAAAAGTTTGCCAGAAAATTAGTAAACAATAGGAAAAAAAGTAAGTAATTGGCAGAGAAAAAATTTTCTTTTATAGACAAATTCAAGTTGTATCCGCTTTCTAGGCGAAAACTATTTTCACCTTTTATTTATTCGTTTATATAGTTATTTATTTCAAAGAGCTCACACAGCTACAATGCCTATAAGCACACTGCAAGCGGCGTAAAATATAAATCTTACCGTAGAAGTGCGATCGACTATTGCATACACCATTGAATTTTAAAATTAAATGAAAAATAAAAGCTTCATGTAAAAGTATTCGAATTAAGCAGCATAAGAGCATAAAAGAAGTAAAAAGTTCGAGCATTGCACTCTCAATGCGGCTGCTTCCAATATTTAGATAAGCCTTGTTGCACGGGCAACGCAAAGCCAGACTCTGGGTTAATTAAATTCCTATTCTTTCCTTTTCTACAATTAAATAAACCTTTCATACCGGCAAAAAAAAATGACGATATATCGGATACGCTTATGTAGGAATGCAGGTCAAAAATACCTTAAAGTCAGTGATCAGCGTAAACATCAGAGTTGACTTAGGCCTCGCCGCCTATCCGCTCATCTGTGTTTGGAAGGCCGATCGTAGTCAAATCTTAAATAGGAGTGTATACTCTTAGTTAATGACTAAACATCGTGTTTGAAGATGTTCAGTATCCGCCTAAAACCAAGCCCTCAATAATAGAACAAAAATCGTCTCGTCGCCTCAACCAATGTCCATCTATCTAGCAGGACAACTCCCAACGATAATGTACTGATTTGACCATGATGGTTGTGATGAATGTAGTTCTCCTATTTTCGTTGGAAATAATGTTAAGTGAACTTACAAATGACTAGCATATTTTCGGACAATGTAAAAGTTGTATTTATATATGTAGACTTAAGTGTTTCCTTTAAAAACACTTTCCGTTGCTTTATTCAAGCAACAGATTCTACGAACGAAAAAGAACACAAAATGTGAACAAATTTATTACAAATTCAATGACTGTTAGATATCATATAATAAACGATATTTTCGGGGAAAATATATGCGAAGATTTTACTGAATATGTTCGGAGATAGCTTTTTAATGTAATCAACTGAAAGTATATATTTAAAATATGAAAATAACATTGAGAGATATGAAGAAACAATAAATGGAACTTCAAAGACAACTCATTCCATCTTTTATTCATATATATGTATACATATACATTTTTTTTTTTCTTGAATTTCATTATTGGTGAGTACGATATCCACGATAATAAAGCGATCTGACCTCTATTCTTTTGTATATGCATAAGCACGAAATCATTGAACTCATTTCTACAAAAAAAACGAGCCTTTTTCCTTTCCCCTATGGCGATGATGACACATATTCAAAGGATATGCACATTCGTTACGCTAACAAATGTGTGTACTAGAAGTCAACATACTTTTATTCTGTATGTAATTGCACTTGCCTGACCTTGCTTACAATAATTATTACGGGAATATTAATTTAACATTCAACCTGCTCCTGTTCTACATGCCGTATAATAATAATACCATCGGAGAATTATTTTCATTTCTCTTTTTACTTTTTCCTCTTTTATGTGAAATGGAAAAGTTATACAACAGCAAAAATGAAATTGTAATAGCTGTCATAACGTAACCTGAAGATTGCAAAGTTTATTGGAATGCCATCTTTGAGGGGATTAAAGATTGCAGTGATTATTACGATGCCAGTGATTGTGGCCACAATATTGCTAAAGCAATGTTAACCTTCAAGTGCCGGCAATAACAGAAATCAATATTTCTAAAAAAATTAAAATTTACTAGTTTTCTATTAACGTTCGCTTTTTCAAATTAAAATTCAATTGATTTTCCACGACAAACACAAAACATCTATTTCTTGTTGTTAATTTTAAGGATTAAAGTGCATTATTGAAATGTGGCTTGCATCTGTGCATCATAACCACTGATTGATTATGCATTACGTATGAGAATATATATATGTAGGGATGAAAACTCTTTTAACAACGTAACCATGAAAAAAAAAGGAAAAAAAATCATTTGATTTTATAGCAAATGTTTGGAAATTTATTTTCAAGTTCGGCAACAAGATAAGAGGAGGGAAAGTGCAGAAGGGCAGAAGGGCAGAAGTTTGGATTTGTTAAAGAAAGCCGTCAATCGTGTTGAGAAACACTATTAGAAGGATAATCATGCAATTAGTAAAAACTTAGTTAAAAGAGTATTTTAGATGGAAGTAGAAGAAATCAGAACAAAAGGTTTTTGATTTAGTGTCGTAGTGGGGTAAACGTATTTTAATTGATCCTGAATATTTATTCAAATAAATAGTTTTACAGTGAATATAACGATTTTGATGATCTTTGCCGTATTTAAAATTAATTATAAGAGAAGCAAGTGAAAAATTATAGGGGGTCATGGTCTGCCATTAAATACTCTGCGGCAAAAGTCGTTATATGGAAAAGTGGCCATATTTTATAACGTACGTTTGGACCAGAACACGTCAGTATACTAAATCTAATCCAAATATCTCGAAAATTGCGACCTTTAATTTGAGCACAGCTTTACATAGACAAACACCAGTTGGACAGACAGGCTTAGAAAATGTTTCCAAATCGATCTAAGAAAGAAGGAGAAGAGCTTAAAGTAGATCTCTCTATATATAAAAGGTATATCTAGATGGGTCTACAGATAGACCCAGCGCTTCTGGTTCTGTTTTTGTATGTCCTAAGCTAAAGATCGCAATTTTTGAGATATTTTGATAAAATTTGAATATAAAAAAGATGGGTCTACACATAGACCCTGGTCTAGATAGATCTATCTTAAGCGCATCTGCATGTTACATACATCCGCAGAAACTTAAAAAAACGTTGGCTCTGCAAAACGGTGTATGTAGGGTATAAAAATGCAAATTGCCTCTTTGTGCTTCATAGTTATCTGCCCCTTCCATGAAACTACGAAATTAGCTTCAGCTTTGTAGAAAAACTTTATTTTGTGTAAATTATATATAAATTTTAATGCATTCTTTCTTTTTCCTCTGCTTTTTGTCAATCAAAACTATGCTTACTTTCTGCACAGAATTTTATAGTTATTACGCTTTCAGTACAACTATTGCCATATGCACGTGAGCCTTTGTATGCATACATTCACATAATAATGTATGCTCCATAAAATTTTATGTAGCCGAAACTCGAAAATAAAACCATAAAACAGAAGTAAAAATCAACAATACATACCATAGTAACAACTATTCGCTTTATTATGGCATGTATGAAAAATCAAAATTATACTAAGATATTTAAAGAGAACAAAAAAAAAAAACAAAAAAAACAAAAAAAATGCACATTTTTTTCAAGCACAATATAATCATGTATTTATGATGAAATTAAAAAGTTTTCTCTATGCAATAGTCAGAGAGAAAAAAATTTGATAATTTTGTTTCATTAAGTTTATGAATATATTTGAAAACTTTTTTGAAATAGTTCGTAACTATACATTGTTCTATAATATATGTAAAGTATTGGATTAGATTGTGGATTTCTGCATTTCAAAGTACTGTCTTTGTAGGCTTTTGACATTTTTTTTTTTTCTATATAGCTAAGTCAACCTCTTTTAACTCGATGAGAAATGTCTGTTATGTAAAAGTAGATTGAAATTTACGCGCAGGCGGCAAACAGGAGAAGGGGCTAGGGACCACTGTCCTTAGGTCTTTGAAATGCTTTTGTATAGCTACGTCAATCATTCAATTCGATCAAAAATGTCTGTTAAGTAAAAGTAGATTGAGGCGGCAGTGCAGGTGGCAAGCAGGATTGATTAGGGATGGTAGATGTAAAGGAGCTGCCAACCAGATCACTGCAAACACAACGCGATGAACATTTTTTGTTAGTCGACTTTGCGTTTACTTGATTTAAAACGTGCGCGTAGTTTTTAACGGAATTTACTTACAAAATAATTTTTTTTAACAGATTTTCATAACCTTGGTTAGACTGGAGGTAACTAACTGATTTCAATGCACTCTGCAGTTTATTGTTTTCCCTTGGTATCGCGATAATCAATCATAAATACTTCTTTCTTTCCAACAAAAGGACTCACTAAACAAAAAAAAAAAATAAACAAATACGTCTTTCCACTTCCTATAGATTTCACAAGCGTTGTTTCTTCTTCTTCAGTCTGAGAACCTGTGTTTGCATACTTTCTGAAATCAAGTGAACCTACCCTGCTTACGAGAAATTATTTTTAAATAAATAAAAACCTTGTAGTGGCGCATGGCACCGCACTAATTATATTTTAGATCAGCCTGCAATTATACATGTAACGATTGTTTAGAGTAAGGCACGAAATGGGAAGTAATCGAAAAAGTGTTTTGATCGCCACAATTTTCGTCCTTAGGCCAAAATGCGTCCATGTACCAAATTTCAGTAAGCGGATAGATGGACAGACGGACAGATAACCTTAAATCGATTCAGGAAGTGTTTCTGAAACGATCGGTATAATAAAAGATGGCTCCTTCTGCGCACTTCCGCACCATCCCAATATACCCACACTTATACCTCAAGTGGCGAAGCGTATAAAAACAAGCTTTTCTTATTCAAACACTTTAAAAAATTAACCATCCTTCCGCTTATTCGTCCTTGAGATTTTCATAATGAAAAAAAACCTCCATTAGAAAAACGTTGCATGAAGAACACATGTCCGTAGATAAAGTTTTAATTAATTAATCTATTGTTCGTCCATACAGAGTTACAGCAGGTAAAATAACAAAAAAAATTTGCAGAAAGAAGTTTTAAGGTAATTTTGTCGTATAGCACTTAAAATTTTTTAAAAATATTTAAAAAGACTTTTGCGAAATGAAGAGATTAACAATGAAAGGAGAGCTTAAGGTAATATATGCCAAATATTGCATCTAAGTCGATTGTAACTTTCTTATTTGACACAATTTCGCTTGAGGGAGTAGACAGCTTTAATCTTTATTATTTTGTTACATTAAAGTATTTCGTTCCGTCCGTTTACTTTCGAAGTTTTAACTTCAGGCCGACTGCAAATATCTTTTAATAGCATTAGTACACACAATGCAGAAGTAATCAGTGCAAATCTAATGGCAGCATTTGTGATAAGACTGAAAACGTAATCATGTTCTGCAGCTAAATATACCATACATACACAATCAGTCGTTCATACCACCATTACTATTATAATTATTATCGTCCGTATGGATTATATTAGAGAAGCATTTTCGAACAAACACATTCAGTTCGGTAATGTGTGAGTAAACTAAGCACAATAGCATACATTTTTATGCCTTTTTGCTCTGATTAAAGGGGTTATAATTATAACGATATAAAACGGTTTATATTAAACTAATCATATCTGACGAAGCTCGTTTATTAGCTACCTAGCCGAATTAAATCTATCGAAGATCTTATTGAATGCATTTTATACATTTTACTTTCCTATGGCTGATAAACTGCTGAAGCGGTTCAATTTGATATGCGCAGTGAAATCTATGTTAACTTAGCGAACTTGTATGCGCCATGCATTGCCCTTGTAAAGATAAAAAATTTCTAAACAAAATATCAAACCAACAGCAACGAACTGCTATAACGATAACTTTTCATGCAACCGCTCTATAGAATCGCACGCAATGCAAATGTGAAGCTTTAATGTATTTAGAAACAAGCTACTTAACTATATTGGGTCAAGGCCGACATTTAAATACCCTACACCAACCTACAATTATTTATATTAAGAATTTTCGAAATAAGGCATCATATGGGAAGCGATTGGAAATGTAGTTCGACCGAATCATTTTGGGTAGCATTCATCCTTGCGTGAAAGCATTTCGGTGTACCTAATTTCATTGGAGCATCTCAAAAATTGCGACCTGTAGGTTGAAGAGAAGAAACCAAGTAGGACCGATGGACAGACAAGCTTAAATGGTAGAAAAAAATATGGATTTATCTCCAGTCCTTCTGGCTATTACTTACAAGTGCTGTAGGGTACAAAGAAAAGGTTATGGCATTTAGTTTTCCAGCAGTAATTAACTGTGTTTTGTAAATGCGATAAAATTCTAAAAAAATTGCTTATAATTTATAATATCACTCGGCAAGTGACTCGTGGCCTGTGATCATGACGATGCCAAACATGACATATATTTAAGGACTCGATAAAAATTGGAAAAGTTTGGTCGCAAGGTTGTTATGGATTCAACGTGTTTTCTTGCGTTCCATCTACAGATAGCAATTGCAAACGTTATTGAAAATGGTTCAGATCGGACTACTTTGTCGACCGCTTTCCATAAAACACTTTACCTTTGCAAGTTGTTATACGAATAACTGCTTTAAGCGAAGTGATATAGGGTATTTAAAGGTAGGCCCTGCCCCGCTATAGTGCCTCTACCTTTTTTAATTATTATATAACACTTCTTTCGCATATCAAAAGTTTTAAAGTTAAACTTAGTATAGATAATATTTTAAAAAAATACTGTTGAGCCACTGAACATTTTTTATTGATCTTCTCATTATTTTCATTAGAAACAATATCCATTTTGCTTTTTTTTTAAGGCAAGTAGATTACAATCAGTCTAACCAAAGAATCCTCGGTTTGTGGAAAAATCATGTAATGTGTTGCGAAGTGTTAAGTTAATTGCCTAGAGACTGGTCTCGTATATATTACTGCAAGAGTTTTGCTCTGGTAGGTAAGTATCGATAATACTTCGTCAGACGTATACCATTCTTAGCCTTATCGTCGTTTTCTAATTTAGTAAACGGTCACTTTTCATAAGAGAAAACAATGTGTTTTCTGGCTATAGGTTTTGTGACTTTGCCGTTTTTTTTTTTCAACTAAATATTTTGTAACAATAGTTAGAAGAATATTCTCCGAGAATATTCCACAAAATTGTCTTCCTTATTAACGACGTTATTATGTCACATAAACAAGAAAGAAAACAGTTCTCTTCTGACTTGTGACGTTTCTGTAATGACCCGTAATCCTAAGAGCTCTAGTGCGACGAATTTTTACACATAATGATCATCCGGAAAAGTCTTCAGCCCAATGGTCGGATAACAAAAAAGGTGCTTCACATAGTGAAATGTGTCGAAATCCGTTGTCAATTTGCGATGCGAATGTAACGTTGCACGAAACGATGCCAGCAATTGAATCCTTGAACGTAATATATCAGTTCCTATGGAAAAATCACCAAAAGTTGAAATTTGTGTTGCGAATTATGCAACTTTAGTTAAATCATAAGCATGAATAGAAATGATGCGGTTCTAGTTCAGGAATAGACATTTCATAAAAGCATTGCCAAATTTGCGTGTGTGCGTGCGTAATGGAAATGTGGCGCATTCCGTGTAAGCCAAAGTATTATAATAAATATAAATTTGTTTTCGTTGGCTATTTTTGTTGTTAACTTAGCCTTTTTAAATCGATTCCAGGTCTTTTTTCCCTATATGTTTCGTGGCCAAGCGTACAAGTGAAATTGGCGTAAATTCGCAGCTTGTGAATTTTATGGTAATGCCTTTCATTCTACATAAATGCACTCGTTGTGCAAATTGAACGAATCTTTCGTGGTATTGGAAGTTATTGAGCAAACAAAAAAAAGGTGTACTTACTTTGCAACGAATTTTGGACGCCCTTGCTTTTTAAAAGTTTTCTGCTCACTTCCATTCTTACCACAAGGTTTTTGCGACTATTTACAAATATGAGAATAAATATCATATATGTATATGTTTACTATGTACAGATATGATAATTTAATGTAGGCAAAATCGATGACCAAGGGAAATAAAAAATAAAATTGTTGAGTGATTTTGTCGCAATTTATAAGCCATTCGTAATGCCTTAGCTAGTGGATCACTGTTGCAGTCAAACTTGAGCTGTAATATTATTAATCTAAGGAAATATTATTTAAGGTTTTTTATTGCTTTTAACTGCTTTAGGGATTCCAGTAACCAATGTATATATTTGCATGGATGCGTTGTCCCAAGTTCTGGTATGGAATTGCGTAGCTATAACAACTAAGATGACGAAATCAATATGTTATCGTAAATTGGAATGTGAAATTCTATAAAATATATGATTAAAGCAATACAGAAGCGGACCCACAGAAGGTAGAAAAGTTATAAAATTGTCTGTGCAGGTTTTTGTTTATCAAAAGCGGAAAAGCGTTACATTTATTTAACATAGGCTTACATTAAGTTAACGCACGCCAGAAGTAGTCAAAGTGGCTTAAGTTGGGTTTAAAGGCCAAAAATATATATAAATAACTTTTAAAAATTCCTATTCAATTCACATCCTCAAGCAGACTTATGCCATAATTTTAATTTCTTTCTAAGCCAATCAATTTTGAGTCATCCGTAACTATATCATGTTGCATTTACACTACAGGCTACCTATCTGTAGTAATGAGTTCTTTTCAGAAGAATACATTTTCTATAAACATTTCAAATATCAGCAAAACTCTTAAGAGATCGGCACATGAAACTTGATGCAGCATTTTGGTAATCGAATGGTATTAGTACTACTCCAAGCTGTAGATAACCAAAATGTAAGGTTTTATTTTAGTTGTGACAACATAAACGGTTTTTAAATCTTTCTTTTTCTTTTTTCCCACCTATTAAATATGTATACATTACTTCTACATATATATGAAGTGTATTTCTTTTATTAAAAGACGATTCGGTCAATAGCATTTTCCATCTTTTCGACTGCGTCTGCTGAAAGCACAGCTGGCCGCTTAAGTCTAAGTATTGTCATAAGAAACGAACAGACCACAAGTGATTGATGTCGACCAATTCAGCGATAAATACAGAGGGGAGGGTAGAAAATTTCATTGCAATGCTGCCAATGTTGTAGTTCACAAAATCGTTAGTTTAAAAGCTGACGATATCGTGGCGTTTGAAATATTATTACCGTTTTATTGGCTCAATTATATCAGTTGTTGCTGATAGTGTTCCCTACTTCCTTCCTTGACTTTGGTCGGAGTAACCCATAATAAACTCCAAAATATGTCATCGTGTGTTATTATTAGAGCTTATCGTGAATGTTGATAGTTCGCCAAGCCCGCATTGCTCGCCACTTATCACGGTTCGGCAGAGCAGAAACAACAACGCTTCCCGGCTTTGCTGTTTTCTTTTTCTCTACGCTTCACAATCAATAACCCTCTGTTTGCGAGATTTTTATTTCATATATATATATATATATCTGGCACATATACGTACACTTGTTATACATATATATAAAAATATGTTACAACTTAAAATCTATCATTAATTAGCTGTCAGTTCTTAAATCAATATTTCCATATATTATTAAGTGATTGCTTTGACCTTTTATTATCTTCTTTACGCACATTATGCACTGCTGTATTAATCACTTATTTGCATCGCTTTTTCCTTTTTATTATTTTCATTTCATTTGTTGGAATTACATCTACGTAAGTGCATATTAATTACCATCATTAATTATACATAAAAAACAATAATTATCATTTTAACGCTTACAAATTGAGTAACGTACGCATTACTTCATTTTTGAGCAAATAAAATAGGTAAGATAAACTCGGTGCGTTACACAAGCTACTTGGGATCATGATAACGTCTCGAATTAGTCATGCTATCATATCAATTATTGCACCCAGTCAATATTCATTCTTCAAAAGTAGGTCAACCAAGACGAACCTCCTTGAATTAGTTTGGCATGCCATAAATGGACGTCATTTACATCAATTTCGAAAGGTCTTCGATAAGATATAATCATAAATTATTTATATGAAAACTATATTGCTTAGGTTTTTCGTTTAGTTAACTGGCTTCCTTTGGACCTTAATGGCAAATCTTTAAAGGTGTTCTCTTGAATTCATTTCACTCTAATGAGAGTACCTTAAGGTCCCATTTTGTTTAATCTATACATTAATGATCTGTCATCAAAAATTAAACCGTCTCATATCTTAATATATGCTTATGACGTCAAACATTTCTCGGCCTAGTTACGTCTTGTTTTTCTCAATAAATGTCTTTTTCAAGTAAGCAAATGATCAGAATACATAAAAGCGCGTAACTTTTTTGCCATGTGATGGCATGTATAACTGTCTACATTGTACAATCCCAGTTACTTGATTAAGTTATGGTTGCGCTGGTGCAGGTGGATGCTGACGTTCATTATTAGATTTAATATTTTCTCTACTTTTCTTTTATCGGCAATTTTAAGTAGATTAAGCCTTTTATATTAATACATGTTTTACGTTCAGCTGAATCAGAAAGAAAGAAACTGTAGAAAGTTGTTCAAACAAGGTAAGAGAACAACTACTCGGTGAAGAGCAGAGTAAAGTGATGGAGCTGGAGAATAGAGAGTAACAGCTGCATAGTGGACGTAACCGAAATTGCTGGCTACAAAAGTTCACGCAGTGAATCTAATTCTCAATATTATACACATTCAATATTGCACACATTCTCCTTACCCAAAATTATAGTTTATTTCTTGTAAAAATTTTGACATTGATTTTGAATTGTTCATGTTTCTATACCCATATGGGAGATGGCCTTCTATATAACTAACTTTTCTTTTTGAGGAAGCATTAACGGTATGGTTCCTATTCTTGTAGGTCGATGACGGTCAGAATGAAGTGAAGAAGGAAAAGGAGATAGCGAGTAGTCACAGCCAGGTCAGCCTTTATCGAATGAGTATTCACTATAGCTACGGCCAAGCTATCAGAGGCTCTACCGCTCCCGATTTTTCTTAAATTTAGTAATAAACAAACTAAAAGTGCAGCGACGACTTAATGTCCACCAACGTTTCGTTAATAAAAAAGCAAAAGGTCGCAAACAGCATAGGTGTTACTTCGAATGCTGCGGAACGTATTAAGTCTTGAGGGAGGACAAAGTTTCATTTTATATATATTTTAATCAACAGACCTAAATTACGGCTCACAAGCATTTCATGTATTTTATGTACCGTAAGGATATATGAAGTCTTTAAGGAAAGCAGAGCAGAGATAGTTCATTTGCCTGCAAATGACATGAGAATTAATATTTTACTTCTCGAAACGTGTCGTACGAGTCATGAAAGTTGAGTCTGAGAAAGAGATCAATATGCCATTTAAGAATTTTTATTTAGGACGACTAAAGGCTTTCTTAGACGATTGATTCTGAAGAGTTGCAATTGGATCATGTTATTATGCAAGAATATATAGTGAAAGACTTAGTTAACGTTGTCGCATAAGCATCGATATTCACATAAGGATCTTAAAATTAACAATTTTGATGAAGACGGTGTAAGTTAATGAAAGAAGGTTGACGAAAACATACAAGAAGATATTACGAACTAGCAAAAGTTCATTCCTCAAGTAATTTCTAAAAACAATATATGCGTATGTGGAAATCTATCTTAGTGTAGTTGCATTGCTGGCGACATAGCAAGGATGAAAATTTGTGTTTTCCTTACACATTTCGGATACTTTGTACACATTAATCCGTCAGTTTTAAAAAATTGTGTTCCTTTTCTTTGTTTCCCACTCCACAGGGTATATTAAGTTTGCGTGGATGCATGTAATACGCAGAAACGCTTAAGAAATTATTATAAATGATTTAGATCCATTTTCTAAATCGATCTAAACCTATCTGTCCATCTGTCGATGTAAGTTTATGTTGCGAGTCGCAATTTTTGCGATGTTTTGATGAAATTTGGTACAATGACTAAGGACGAACGTTATTGAAACGTTTCGGATCGGATCATTCCACTTTTTCGACCACTCCACGCACACACTTCAGTTTTCAAAATTTCTCGATAAAAGTGGCTCAGTAACAGTAGTTCGGCATTCTAAATTTGTATGAAAACTTTGGACCGATTGGGACAGTTTTTTGAACGACCCGCTCATATAACGAAAACTGAAGTTCATATCGCAAAAAGGTCTTATTTTCAATGCTTCCTGATGACGATTATATTAAAATAGCAATTTAAGGTAAAAAAATGAACGGACCCAATTTGGACCACTCACGGCTATTTTTTAGATCCTACGCTATATATAGATTTCCATGAAAATTAATCCAAGGAAAGTTTAAACTTTATCACGGTATGACGAAACCTAACCCATAATAGCAATTTAAGATAAAAAAATTCACTGCACCAAATTTAGACCATCTACGCCTTTTCTTGGATCCCAACTTATATATAGATTTCCACGAAAATTTTTGTGGTTTAGGGCAGAGTAGTTTAAGTTTTAATATGTTATGATGAAAGCTGATCCATAATAAAATTAACTATGCTGAATTTTGAATACGTACCACAAATATTGAACTTTCTGGGGCACAACAACTCTTACTACAAGTAAGCCTTTATTTGCAAAGAGGTATAATTTTTAACATACTGTGCCAGGGTATAATTCTTGCCTTCTGTAGTAAAAATAAGAATTGTGTTAGACAATGCAGTGCAAGGTGTAGTCGGCCTAGCCTGACTATAATGTGTTCACTTGTTATTCTTCATTTGCGTTACGTGTCTGCGGAAAGGTATGTATATTAGTGGTTGTGACATGTGTAGTTTTCTTTCGTATAAAACCTTATAGCGTCGAAGGCAGAAAAACTGGATGTGTGTAGAACATGTTTCTATTTTCTTGTTTTTGCAAACATATTCTTCCTCTATCGGATTTTTCGTGACGTTGTTTAATTCAAAAGACAAGACAGGTGTTTGTATTCCATTCTTGGCATTGTCGCAACATCAGCAAGAGCAAAATGATAAAGTTCGCTTTTAGCTGAAACTGTTCACAAACTTTTCAATGTTTTGTGGAGAAAAAGGAGCATCTACTTGGTAAGGGGGACGGAGGGGGCAAAAAATTCGTAAAGCTTATTCCTTTGCAATTTTTGAATAACGGTATTCGTCTACGTTTGTTAATGCAGAAGTTTGTCGTTGTGGTCTCATTTGGTTTTTGGGTAATGTAACAGCGTGCGCGATATTTGCTCAACAAAGTTAACTTAGTTGCTTACTTAATATTGTTGTTACGCTTGATAACTAATTGTTAGCTGAAGGCAAATTTAGGTTATTGTTATTTGTTTTCACTTTTCTTGCTCTTTATAGCTGAATACGTTTCATTATATATGAGCAATTAAATCTTTCATATGACGTTAACATGAAATTTGGGAAACAACATTTCATTTTCCATTGTAACTCAGATGAAGTCTCTGTGTTCTCTTTTAGAAACAATTTTACATAAAACGGAATATATGAAATATATGAAAAGCTATGGCAAAGAATAACCGGTTTTATGAAGATTAATTAAAGAATTGTTCTCTTTTTTTTTTTTTAAACGCAATGTATTCCCAAGATCATTGCAGTATTTATAGATTTAATTAGATTACTTCAAAGAATTATTTCAAGTGAGAAGAAGTTTTCCAATTGCGTACTGATAATAACCAAACACCAATACTTTAGCAGAAGAAATGTTGAATCGATGAACTTTGTCTGTGGGTACATTTGTCTATCGGACACAAAAACAACTTAGTAGCACAAAAATGATTTGCAAAGCTTGAAAATTGAGTATTTTATAGGGCTTTTGTAAAATTACCTGAAAAGATCTGGCATATATTATACGTAATATTTTACATAATCCTTTTTTATTCTGCAATTTTTATGTATAAAAATATTGTAAACTTTAAATAAATTTGCATAAAGCATTGTCGATGCAACAAATACATATGTACATAAGCAATGAAACTGTATTCGGTCGTGGCTGAATTTTTTTTGCACCCACAGAAAAGAAGAAACAAAAAAAAGGTGAAAATTAAATTTCGATAACCTGTAAACATATATATAGTAGGCGTGGTCGCTTTTGTTCTGAAACTGCAGGGTCATCCATAGAGAATTCATAGGTGTTACTAATTCTACTGCATGAGTAACGAGAAAATTGGTTGCTTTTAAGCACAGAGGTGTTCTCCGTTTATGTTGGCCAATTTTCAATAGCAAACCGGCGACCTCCCTTCTGGTTGTATGCAAAGGTTTTGACAGAATGGATATATCTCACATATTTGGTGGCGGCTACAAACCTATTTTTGTTCGTCTCTAAATTCTTAGCATAAAAGATCAATTCGAGTTTTTTTCAAATATATATGTATATATAGATATATATATAATGTCGGAGAATTCTGAATAAGACACAATCCGACTTTTCGAGTGCAGCTCGAAACGGTTTGTTGCATTGAATCAAGCCTTTCCGTTATCTTGGATGTTGCAAAAAATTGATTTTTCTCTGATTTTGACAGAATCGTCGCTCAGAGCGTGACTTATCAGAAAGGTTGATTTCGCATATTTGACAATTTTTAAACCATCTTGCGCATGTTCTATCAGAAACTCTCTCTTCACCAAACAATTTCAATAAATTTCTGTGCCCTGCTGTAGCGTTTCTACCTCGCTGGAATTCGTACAAAGTACAGTGGCGTAAATGAATTTCATCAGTCCCCATGGGTACACAATCGGGTCTCATTTCATACTAACAGGGATCATTGTCGTTTTACTTCTAGGTCAGTTTGTATGAACTTAATGATAAAAAGAGACGGCCCAACCTGCGTCAAATGGATATGCTTTTACAGGTTGAGACTTGTTCTAACCGGAACGGGCGGAACTTTTCGATAGCCTAATGTTGTAAGCATTTAAATACTTACATTCAGTTTTAACGGCACAATGTTGAAATATATGTTGAACTATAAATATGTGTGTGCAGTTTGTACGAATGCATATAGCAACCAAAAGAACTTTAGGTAGACCTTTACGTTTAATTGTATCGGTCGGCTCCGAGTCAATTTATAAATCTACGCAAACTTGATATTTCGACAAAATTAAACACACTGACGTGTTGTTACCCAAGAACTACGATTTTCTATCTAAAGTCTTATTTTGAAAAAATCGTAATAAGAAACCCTTTAAATGGCAGAAATATTTAATTTTCAATAATTTTCAATAATTTCGTATAAAAACCTATTGCCCTAAATTTGGGTTATGTAAGCCTTTGTATGGTAACAAAGAATTTATTGTTTTTATTAACTAGCGGCGAAAATAGAAAGGCGAAACGATATCGATTATTCGGTCTTGGCTGGCGATAGTGTTTTCACTTGTTCCCAATGAAATATTCGTATATATAATCAGTCAAGTCTGTAATCTATTTGACAACGTTTTGGTATTAAAATAAGCTATCACTATTCCATTAAATAAATTGCAAACCAGAATGAATGAAAACAATTTTATAATAAAACAATTTGAAAAAATATAAACGCGTCTGTCAATATTTAATTTTTCAATTGTGACATTGTGGCCTACGATATTAATTTTATTCAAATATGGTTATCGGGTATTGTGTATACATTTTTGTAATCATTTGAATATGAGTTACTATGAAGACCGAAAATCGATATTTTCGAAAGTTTATGTCGCACAAAGTGTTACTGGCTCTCAATCAATTGCTGTCACGTTCAACTGTTTGCTAAAAACGGCGAGAACTGAATTTCGGCTATGTGATTATGCCCTAAACTTGTGAAAGTGAGACATAGATAAATAGATTTCATGCAATAGTCATCTCTGCGTGATTGAAGTAGGATGAGGTTCGCCATGGGATGCAGCTAAGGATGGGAGCGCATATCTGCTGAATTAAGATTCAAAAACTTATTTCGGAGAAGAGAAATTTATCGCTCGGTTTATTGCTCGGCTTCTGACAGTTAGGATTATATTCATAAATGTCATGAATTTGAACCAAATCTTTCTAGTATATTCTCTTGAGGGGCTTTTCCCCGTTACAATTATACGTGATTGACAAGCTCTTTTCACATGTCCAAATGACGGAGCAAACGTGCAGTGGGGTCATCTTACAGCAAACTCCGGTAGGAGGCTCTCACTTTGTAATACTCTTTCGTAACTCATACAAACAAACGATTATTATTACATAATTATATTACGCGCACATCGCTGTCGAGCGTATGCAATTTATGGTGTAATCATTGGATAGTTTATGCACTATGGAGAAATTCTGCAGATTGAAATGAAAACAATTGTCGATTTGGTTAGTACATGGGCTGGCGCTTGCCCCCGTCACAAGTCCTGAAATCTTTAACAATATGAAAGCTATCGGTTCGTTCGATTTTAAATTTCAATGGTGTTCAGACTCATAGGAATGGCCAGCTTATCTAAGCTCAGTTTCTTACTTTAGATTTTTCACTCCCGGAAGGAAAGAAAAGAACGTGTTACCTAATCACTTGCAACACATAAGCAGTAATTTATGACTAAGGCCCTTATCATTGCACTGCACACATAATACAACTGGGTAAGAATACCGGAAAGCTTCCTTTCATTTAATTTTTCAAATTTATGAAAATGTTTAGCAGAAAAGCGGTAAACATTTTTTACCGTATATTGGATGCATCATCGATTGTTGTTTTCATAATAACTCTAAGACTAACTCTAAGTACAACTTACATTTTGTAAACCGAAACGTTTACCGAAAAACCGAATATGTTTACCGATTACATAACTTCAGGTATAACGTCCTATAGGAGATATTAAGCAAAAGCTTGGTTCAAACACTTTCCGTGGCTGTTTAAAAAACCATTAAAAAGGTAAGAGTTGAACAACACTCATAATCACAATTTGTTGTTGTACATTCTATGGATTAGATTTGTGAATATTTCCCAATATTCCTTCTACAACTTATAAACATTGCTGCATAAAACCCTTTTTCTTCCAGCTCCAACACGATTCGACTATGCTCGGTTTAAGCAAGTGCTCTGGTTATAAGCCTTTTGAAAACAAGTAACAAAAAACCTAATCTAATTCTAATATTTTCATACCCGACACCACTTGTAATATAGGAGTATATTAAGTTTGTCCCTCTGTTCGTCGCGCTTTCTTGTGTTTAACCTACATATCATAATGTTTTGATGAAATTTGGTACACCAACATCTTTTGGCCCAAGAACAAAACCTATTGGAAATGATTCGGATCGGACCACTTCTTCGACCACTTTCCATGTAACATCACTTTAGAAAATTATTATGCATAAATGTATTTAGCGAGATGATTTAGGGTGTTCAATGGTGGGCCATGCCCCCTTTTGTGTTGCTGCTTGTTTTTATATAAACTTGGAAAAATAATCCTATTATTAATGAACACAAGATGACATTATTCGCATAAGAAATATTTATAACTTCCATGAGAACATCCTGTTAGTATGAAATTGAAAGTCTTCGTTAAAATATTCACCTGAATGGGAGTGAGTAGGATAGGAGTGAATAAAATAAGAGTTTTTCCACTTTCCACTGTCTTTGATGACTGACTCCGAACTTAAATATTCATTTACTTTTGTAGATCTTTGACGTTTACATCCGCGTGTAACCACAAAGAGAACGACATTAGTTTCGTTGTTTAACACCAGTGGGGAATTTTAGTAAAATATATTGCAAGATATAAAAAACACATGATAGTGTAAAAAGGTTGTCTTTTAATTTCATTTGTACTTTGGTTTCCAGCATTCCGTATACAGTCAGATACGCTTACTCGGTGACCGTTACCGGATTGATTTAATTTAAACAACGTCTGTCTTATAAAACTAGAATTGCACGCATAACCGAGTAAAGTAGCTCTTACAGCAAACATGTGATAATAATTGAATGCCAGATGTAAGATGACTAACAACTACTGAGTTATCTTGTGCGTACATAAGTATGCGAATTTCTTTCTAGTTTCTTTGTTTTTTTTTTTTTCAATGGCGCTATTTTACAGTGAGCATTTCTTGTAAGAAATGCAATAACATTAACGAAACTTTCATTGTTACTAAAAGACAAGAAAAAAAAAAAGGTTGAGATACGTGCGAACAACTTGATTTGAATTTCAGTTGCATATGCATACAGATCATATGAACAAAAGCAGGTGAATGTGTCATTGCTGGAAAGCGAGTGTGACGTTCAAGCATAAAAGCTTAAGATGAAATTCTTTTATATTTATATGACAATGGCTTAACACGTGTTATGTTCGCATCAAAAAGCGCATATAAAAGTTAAAATACTCAGCTGGACTTTGAAATTTTTATCATTTTTCTTGTTTTAAATGCATATTGTTCTCTCATGAGGTGTTGGTACTCGGGCTTGTGCTGTGCTTTTTTTTCTTTACTTTCCACTTATTTTTAAGATAATTTCTCATGTACATTTAAGAGACCGAAGAAAGACAAAGAGTTATTTTTGAATGCTCGAGCATTAACGAACAAAATGCGATTTTAATAGCAGAAAGTTCAATGACAAAAATTTTATGTAGCAGATCAATTAATCTCGCATGCAAAAAAGACAATTCGAATTTTTATTTACAAATTTATCGCATTTAATATCTATTGCATACTAATATCGCAAGCAATATAGGAGAGTATTACACTTTCATCTGCGCGGCTACAAAAACTTATGTGGCATGTATATGAATATGAAATCATAAAAAATAGTTTTTTATTTACTTATATACTCGGCTAATACAAAACGGCCGTTCACGGTATACAAATAAGCTTAAAGTTACGTATTTCGTTACCTATCACTAGTAGCGATAAAAAGCGAAAAACTTGTAGTTACTTATATTGTACCTCCATAACGCATACTCCACAGCTGTTTGTATTATTGCTAGTAGTGCAATTTAAATTTGTGGTGAGTGGATTTATCAAAGTTTTTAATCGACTAAACGAATCAGAGAAGGCAAATAAATGATAATAATCGTTAGCGTTTTTACAGTCAACCCAAAATGGCTTGAAATGTTCATAGTTGAGCGATAAAACGATAAGTTAATTGGTATATAGTAACTCGACACTCGCTATGCAATACTTTTACTGTGGCCAAAAGATCAAATGAATTTGTTTGTAAAATGAAAAATTGTTGTTTACTAACTCAAGTCACTGTTATGGCCATCGTCACCAGTGCTTTCATAAAATTCATATTACATTCCGTACTAACAGTTTGACCCCTGGGAAGTAGTTCCCAATGCACAACACGACAATATTCGAAGTAAACTGTCAACATTATCTAAATTGCTGAATGACTTTGGCGCGGTTTTTTCAGCCTTGAATCGCCTTTTGTACTATGTTTGATCGATTGGTCGGTTATTTCACGCATACGTCCAAGTTCCATCTTCGGTAAAGGTGCTTTTTGTGACATCCTGATAGTCTGAAACCATTGCTTCACAGACACAGCAAAAATCGAAAATTATTCTTACAAATACAAATGTAACCCTACAGCTAGATGCCACGTAGATGCCAAAGACATTAACAAAAAAAAAATAGTTTGATGATTTTACAGTGAATGTGAAGTTCATCTCATTTGATTATTATATGCGAGTACATATCGATGAATTGGTTCATATTGATAGACGCAAAGTGATTCCTTTTAATATCCAGATCCAATAGGAAAAATTACAAATCTAAACTTTATTTTAGGCCAAGTTTGCACGTCTTAAAGTCGTACTCGATCGAGGATGTAGTTAAGGATTTGGGCTGCACAGCTCACCGTTCTATGAAAACGCCTATCCTTAAGGAGCTCTTTCTACACTTAGTGTTGCGGACATTAAAGGCGCAAATAATAAACTGATATCAATAAATTTCAAATCGAATGCCTGAATTATTAATTTCAATACGTATTTATTTTTAAAGAGGTAATATTGTAAAATATAACCCTTGTAAAGGGAGCTAGGGAATAAAAATCACTTATGAAGTGATGATAGCAAGAGAGGATTAACATTCAAACATTAAGATATTATTTTGTATTGACTGTGTTTGATTGTGTTTTACTGATACTGCAGTTACTTTATTGTATATCTACCAGAAAAATCTAGGGGCCCATTAAATTTTTTGCTTCAGTCATGAGGCTTAGAAGTAAGCATAAGAGGCTTGATTATCTGATGGAAAAATAATAATAAAATGAATTAAGAGCCGAAAGTTGAAAGTCCTGGTAGTCGATGGGAAAATAAAAAAAGTATTAACAGGACTAAATACACTACATTTTAAAAGATTATTTCTAATAATTTACAACGTGTAACTAATATTGATGTAAAAATGAAACAAGCTTTGCATATTTCGTTACTATCGATCAACACACTCACACGTTTGACGATTAAGAAATTATATTTTACATCACACATGGTACAAGTTATAATAAATTTATGCGAATTTAAATAGCACTCGGAAGGACTTAAGATAGACCCATCTTTTACTATATCAATCGATTTCAAAACGTTTTCTAAATTGGATAACTTCTCTGAATGGATTTTAGTTTTTCTGTCTTTTTTCCTATCCGCCTGACATCCGTTTATGTGTTTCTGTGTTGAACGTATATACCATACAAAGCGACGCACTTAGAACATGGATTAGTTCGAACCATTTGGAAGACTTCTTCTTATAAATCAGCATATTTCGAAAAGGTCCTTTTATAAAGACAAGTAAAAACGTTATGTTGGGCCTTTATATATCCCACATCGCATCACAGTTATTCATATAAGAACTTTTCAATGCAAGGCGATTCGAACCATTTTCAGTAGTACATTGGGCGGTCCATGTCAGTATACCAACTTTCATAAAAATATCTCAAAATATTACAAGAAAACAATATGCATAGACGGACAGACAAGCTTAAATCGTTTAGAGAAAGTGGAATCGGGAAAGAGGAGTCGATCGCAAGTCGTTCTTCTCCACAAACTTAATCTACCCTTGTACCATAACTGGTACAGCGTATTGCTTATTTCAAGGTAGACTAACTTATATAACATAACTATTTTGTTCCAAATTTTAAGTATATTTCTTAGTACACTTACGCTTTGACGTTTAAGGATCATGTCATATAAATATTGTGATTGAATATATTGCGACCGATTTGGAAATTGATAAATTAACTCATTTTTCTTCTTAACGCTTTGTTTATATTAGTTAAAATATTCGCTGTAATGGAATTCCACCTGCTAAAGTGAATGCAATTACCTTCATTGATTACGAGCAGGAACGGTAGGTGCATTATAGATGAGTTTTCAAAAAAATTGCTTTTACTTGCATTCATTGACTGTACGTAATCGCAGATATAACATGAATACGTATGTGGAGGTTACACAACTACGCCAGAATATTTGTTATTGCACAGAAAATGAGAAATATTTTCCTTAGCTAACCGAAGCTATCAATTTGATATGCACGAGTTTATGAAAGATATATGAAATACAAATTTTATGTGCACGTTCCAGAGACAAAAATACTAAAAAAAAAAATTTGTATATATGATTTGTTCGAATGAATGAAAGTAATCCAATATATATAGAAAGGGTTAAGTGGACATAGTAAATTTATCCTTGCACTACCTTCGCAACACCTCGATATATGTACTAGCATCAGACTCCTAATCGACTTGGTTTGTTAATGAATACTTGAAAATCGAAATTTATTTTAATTAGATTTTCTTTATACACTTTCTCATACTCAATATCGGCTATTCATTGGCATTGGGAAGAAAAAAGTTCTTGCCGACTACCCTTGGACTCAGCGAGGAGACTTGTTTAATGAAGACAGTGTTTGAGCTCAAATAAGATATAATAAAAAAAAATGTTGAAGTGAAGACAAAAATAGTCAGCTTAATTACTTTTAGATAAACATAAACGAATTACAGTAACGGTGTCTCATAAATAATGAATATTTCAATTGCGATAAAAAGCGAATGCAAATACACAAACGCATGGAGCTCCGTATTAATGAACAAATATGTATGCAAAATGAAAAAAGAAATTAAAGGCAAGATGTTGAAAATATTATAGTCGGACCAACCGATTATTAAATACGCTACAGTACCTCGGTTAATGAAATTTTGTACTTATCGCCGATTTGAAAACCATCAAAAACCATATCTCCTTGCCCTATTGCGGCTTATCTTTCATGAGATCCCCTATATGGAAAGGGGTCCGAAAAGCGGCTCCATAGTCGAAACTTACCACAGTAAATTTGTAAGTAAAATCAATATTTAATTTCTATTTTCATTTCTTATAAGATGTTTTATGTGGGAAGGTGTTCAACCAACGGTTCCATCCTATCCAAATTTTTCGCATTTATTTAGTAGGACCCATTACTATTTTTCTACTGTTGCTTCTCACTGATTTTTGTTGAGGGACATTAAAAATGGAAAACTAGTTCACAACTAATGAATTTATCGAAATATGAGTTTGTTCAAAAAAAAAATTGTGACTGAAAGTAAATGCATGCGCAAGCATCAGACTGGCACATATCTTTAAATGAAATCAGAAAACGATTCTGAACCGATTGGTGTAAAAAGTGGTGGGACTATCTCAACCTCTTCTGGTTGTTGCTTATACTCAGCTTCAATTTCATACACAAGTACAAATAGTTTAATGTATAATCAGTAGAAAAGAAAATGTAAATAGGTTGCGGCAGTTTCACAATACATTTTAGAGACCTCGAGAATTCGAGGTTATTGTACTTCTTTCCTGAGCTTATCGCATGAAACTGTATGTCTTACTTTAGGAAAAAGTTTTTTCCCTTTGCACAAATGCGACCCGGTTTATGGCTAGCAATGAAAATTCTGTTTCCAAATACAATAAGAGAACAACAGAATGATCATATCTTGCTGTAAGTACTAGAGCTAGCTTTTCATTATTAGTAGCTTGAGAAAGACGGAATACTATGTCACAACACTGCGCCGTATCTAGATTGGCTTTGAAAGCAGATCTTAACTGCTATCTCAAATCAAATGATATGTCTACGATGCAATCTTTATAATAAAGTACAATGCGAATTGTATGCTACGCGCCGACATTTGTGGACAAATATGTAAAGAATGCCATTATATGCACAAATCCCATAATTGATATATAGTCAATGCAGGAATATTTACTTGCATGCAAGGAGTTTAAAGATTTTAACTTTTCGTCTATTCAAGCGGGTCATCTGAATACTGTTTTGTTGAAATTGTTGAAATGTTTACAAAAATTTCATAAGTGAAAATACTTGATTTAATTCATAAAAAGCTTTACAGTCCTCAATATAAAACACGTAAAAAGGCTGTAGTGGGCTACAACTTACTAGCAAATCCCCTACATTAAGCTACAATTTTTCATATAGCAACTTTTCCGAAAATAAAGCGTTATATAGGAAGTGATCCGACTCGAACCATTTTCAATAGCATCCGCCCTTGCGTAAAAATAATTCATTAAAATAACAAGCAAAAGAGACGAACAGCCAAGATTACACAAGCAGTGTAATATATCACGAGTGATGTAGAGTATAAAAATGGTGTATTATTTATCCTCCACATGCATGCGTTGAACTAGTTCCTAGTTTTCGGTAAAAGAGAATTGACATTTTTTTGAAATGTTTTTATGAAAAGCAAGGACATGTTGTTTTCTACTTTTACCGAGCCCTTGTCAAAATTTTCAAAATTTTGCAAATGAATACAAATTTCGGATTGCGTGTTCACGAATATGCTCGATGTGAAAGTAAGACATCGTATTATTGTGTTACACACATATAAAGTACTAGCTTCATTTATAGATAATTAGCCTCGATTAAGTCCTAGGTTGAAAAAGTGTGGTTATGTAGAGGCAATTAATAATACATTTACTCATTATGCTTTTAAAGTGTTTTAATTAAGCGCCCATTAATCTGTTTTGTTTACTTTTAATAGAAATTTTAAATAATTTTTGTATTTGCTGCAGTCTTTTCTCTTCTCCATGTTCCTTAAAATAAAATAGCTCCAGTTCACAGAAAGGGCGAGAAGGTAAAGCGCAATTATTATAACTTTAATCTTTTAATCTAAGGTTTAAAGAGGAATATCCTTTTGCGATTTTATTTTTATGTTTCCTATTATTGACTACTGAAACACTCTCTAAAATATTCAAACGTGGTATGGAAAGGTAACAATGCGGTAAGCGAAATTTCAAATAATACCTCACTGTGCATGTGGAAAACCCAACTGGTAGTAAAAAAAAAAAAATTAAAACAATTCTGCCACGACCATAGAAGAGTTCAAAGTCATCATATCAAATTTTCTCAAAATCGAACCTCGAAATTTAAAATTTTCCGACCACACTACCATTCTTTTCAATTTTCATCCGCTTACCTCGATTAATTCAACTACAATTTCAAAATGTAATTTTTCTAGTGACTTTGCGTTTACTTTTTCGACAAAATAGTTTCTACGGCGATTTTTTACAAAAAAAAAGAAAAACAAATCGATGCCGTGTTTTTTAATGCTTCAAGAATATGGCCTATTGGTTAAAATATACATATTAAGTCATATTTTGCAGAAAATTTTCCATTTGTTGTTCTCGGCGCAAAATTATGACCTTTAACTAAGCGATAAAAGCGATCTAGCAAACACAGCAAGCCACGAGTCGCCATTTTGTTCTTAACAACTTCCAAAAAAAAAAAAAAACATTTTTTTGTATCTTGATAGTGCACATATTAATAAATAATTTAGATTTTCTCAAACCAGTTTGTAAAAATTATCATCGCTTTAGTGAATGCCAAGTGAGATTATCCCTTAAAAGATAACCAGCTCAGCTCATCATTAATGAATGGGGAAGAGCACATAATCTAAGTGAGAAGATAGGCAGACCAAAACTATCTCTCGTCAAAGTCGCTAAAAGCAATAAAGAGCAACACGATAACATGGAAAATAATGCTTTCTTTCTTATATATAACCCATGTAGGAAAAAGAGATAGATACGTCTTGGAGTTCACGGGAAATTTCTAAAGGTTTCAATATTAATCGAGCTTAGCTAAGAAATGCCTTAAAATCGTTGCACTTGCAGAATAAATAATTAAAGCCAGTCACTTAATTGCCCTTTGAAGCAAATGATAAACTATGTATATGCACACATAAGTCAATCTATAAGGCATTATGAATCAATTAAGTTACGACCCTCTCTCCCCAGTTGTTGTTACAGTTGTTGAAATCGCGAAGAAAGAAAGAGAAAATCGGATTTCGCACGACTTCTTAGCGATTTCCCGTATAGTTAGCCTATTTAGCTGCACAAATCGCATACATTGACATAATTCTCCAGAAATTCTTATTTATATGCCCAAGTTAAAGAAGTGTACTCAGGAGATATGATTTTCGCGCTTACCTTAATTAGCACATTATTTTTCAAAAATAAAACGAATAATGGTTCACTAATGATTTCCGGTAGGGCACCGTTAATGATATTTGCATGGATAACGTTTCCTATGTATACGGATTGTTGTTATTTTTGTTTTCTTTGAAAGCCATTATTAGCAAACGTTATTTTCATGCATAAATTTCTGCATAATCGTTACCGTAATGAGAAGAGAATGAGTTTTTAACTAAGACAAACTTGTGTGAATCTAATGTAAAGTCAGTGTAGTGAAATTTATATTAAGTGATTTTCCACATTTAAAACAGTGAAAGCAAAACACCGAAACGAGGCTCATAGTTGTAATTGTCACTAAATAACTACTGCTATAATCTTCTTCTTAGGTACATTTCATGTTACCTCGAAGTTTTATGATATTTATGTACTTGCTTTTAATTAAGGCAGTGATATTACATATACTAACACTTTTGCTTTAGCGCATACTTGAGAGGAGAGACACATCCAATTAAATATATGATATTCCCAGCGATAACCGAGTGGCGCAGTTATGAAAGACACGAATACATGAAATGTCGATGGTAACTTTATTTATTTATATATGTAACTCAAGCATCATAGTTAGTGGACGCTTGTAGAATTGAATTTCTCTGCTTATATATATTACATACACAGGAGCGCAATAAAGTCCACATACAGTGCGAAAAATTATAAGCACAATTTATAGGTTACGGGTCTTAAAGAACATAAACTTGTCCACATAAAGTCTGCCAGATAAAATTGTGGGTCGATGGAGGCAATGGGTAGGGCAAAGTATGGAGTCGGTCTTTGCTTTTAAAAAAACACATTTTTCGACTACCATAAATGCAATTTTTAATAGGAGAAATCTTAATATTTCGTACTGTACGTAGACTTTTTTGAGCTACTGTATATGAGAATTACTAAATTTTTATTTTCTCCAATTTTTCGAGAGATGCTGTAGCTTTTAAGCATTTGCATCCATCACTTCATTTCATCGCGGTTATAAAGCTTGGGCAATGATCCTCTAAAGAACACGCCATTCTGCGATATGCCCTGTCATGTACACTTCGGATCTCAAAAGTCCAAGTAAATGTCCTCAAAAACATTCAAGGCAAATCGATTAGTAAAAAGTGGCAAATTACCTCTCCGTTCATTTCATACTGAGCCAAACAGCACGGGAGGTTTACTTAATATATGACGACTTTACGAAAGGAAACGGGGGAGGCGACCTTAGAGACCCAACTTGATTGACGCAAAAATTTGTTTCAACTTAAATTGGTGTGAAATTTAATGGACATCAAAAGTTGCGGCATTTGATTTTCCAGACATCACTACTGCTCGGAATAGCGGTGATAGGAAAGAAATAATTATTTTTTTCCTTCATGTAGTCTATTAACAGAAGTATATTTATAAAATCTTTAAATTTCCGCAGTAGAGTTTTCTTTGATCACTCAGTCGGTAAAGACATAACACTTATCGCTTAGGCTTACACCCACTAGGCTGGTAGTCACTGCCTCGCTATTCCTTTCGCTTTCCTAACTCCTTTCTGACACCCATCGCGTTACACGAACAGGGGACATTCCTCTGAGTGGTCATATTAAAAAAAAAAAAAAATTAATTAAAAGACCTCCCCTCTTAACTTTTTTTGTAACTCAATGTTTTCGCTATATGTCATGCCATTGTTGTAGAAATAAATTAATCATAAAAGTTCCCGGTACTTGAGAAAGATCCTTCTTTAATATCTCCGCCTTTTTGCGCTTCTCTATCTTACTGATAGGGGAATATTTTGGAATGATAACGGGGCAGATAAGAGAATCAATCACTTATTGATAAAATTTCCATGAACGTCATTTAACACTGCCAAGCTTCGTAATATTTCATAACATTGCAACTTCAGAAAAGAAAGAAGAAAAAGAGAAGGTCTCTATATAATGTCTCGTTAGTTTAGCGTTTGGAATAACATCAAAAACTGAAAGAAATTATTATTATTTTTATTATGATTAAAAAATAAATTCTAAGTGTAAAGTTTTAAAGCTCTAGCAACTAAAGGCTCGCGGTTTTATTTAAAACTCTACTAGACTTGAGACGGCCTTTTAGTTGTCGGTCGAGATCCTTTGCCTACTCAGCCACTCAGCCAAAACGGAATTAAAACTAACCAGAGTAGTATATATTTATATTTATGCATAGCAATTTACATAAATATCATTAAAGAAATTATCGTCATCGCAATATTATGAGCCCACGATGGATTTAAATAGGCATAGCTCCTCCGAAATGTTTTCTACACATTATTGCTTCCTCGATTTTTATATACCAAACAATGGCTTAGTTGGTTCTAGATCCACGGACGGCTCCTCGCTAACGTGCGACTGCCGAAACTTGTCTCTTTACTTTTGTGCCGTTAATTGTCGTTAATTATTAGTTTATACGAAAGCTCGTGGCCGCCTAACTTACTTTTGATCAACGGTTATTAGTGCTAAATATTTAGTTGAATATTGATTGGGTTTTTTAATCCTTACTTTTACTCTACCAGTGTAAATATAATTTTTTAATACAACTATGGTTAGTTGCCAGCTTAAAGTATACTTTTATATTTTATATATGGGTAGTCCCAGCTTGCTTCTCAAAAATTCAGGAAATCAACAGCAAATGAATCAGTGTTAGTAGCAGTATTAGCATTTGTTGATTATTTAAAAGTAACTACTGAAATATTAATAATAATAATAAATTGTGCTGAAGATTATCATCAGTTAATAATTAATAGGACATTTGTAATTTTATGGTGAGTGTACGAACGGAGCGTTACGGATAAGTACTATAGACCTGCCTACAACATGACGATTCGGTCTGTATTAAATGTATATGTGTTGTTTAGATTATACATACGCTTAAGGTGCTACAGGACAGCAATTTTTATAGCCGTTGAATAATAATGTTTGTTTTTGTAAGAGAGAGCGAGAGAGAAACACATAAAGTTGCTATATGAGCCTGTCTTAAGGTGCTACGTGAACATGGTTGTAATTTTTTCATCATGTTACACATACCGGCCCTTACCCTTTATCGTTTATGTTTCATTATCGAAATTCTTCTACTTTACACCGCTTGTAATGTTGGTAATTTAAGTTTGTATCAATGTCTGCAACAACGGCTTCAAATAGACCAGGGTAGTTGAATTAAAATAATTATCTCGATATATGTTTATAAGGCTGACAACTACCTAAGCATTTTCTTTAGCCTTTATGTGAGCGTAGACGATCTACTGAATACGAAATAATTTCTTTTGCAGTTATGTTAACTTTTTTATTTATTTCAATAAGACAAAAATGTACAGTTTTTCTATCATATATATCCCCATGCGAGAAGAATGGAAAAACTTCTCGCTTTATTATCTATGATAGTATACATATTAATATTTACTTTGGAATTCACATGTGTAATTATTATATTAATCAAATAACTTATCAGAATCTTTTAATGCTCATTATTCACTTGTACACACTGCTGATTGTCGAATAAAGCGACCAATGCCTCCGCTCGTTCATCACAAGTAATGTCATATATATCGTATGTACTTCAAATTGATTTTGTGCAATTTGACAGCAGTTTATAAATAATTTTGCAAGCTTAAAATCACACATAGCTGACAGGACTTAACAAGAAAACAAGAAGAAAATGTAATAAATAATGATTGATTTTCCTAATGTAGTTAGATAGGGTCTTCCGAAGTGAGCGTAGAGAACTAATTGGTGATTCATTGAATACATGTCTCATATAAAGTATTAAAAATGTTGAACTAAAAAGTTTTTACATCCGGATATATCTACTGAAATTCGAAGGATATCTGGAAGAATTGACGTTCTTCAGTGAATTATGAACATTTCCAAAATCAATCGGTAAAACTGAACTAAAACAACCAAATATATTATAATCACTTGTGACCGAATTATTTATACCATTCAGCGTTGTTCTAAGAAACACTAGAAAATAGGGAAAAGTATTAAATTGTCAAAATATTCATTAGGCGTTGAGGATTTTTTCTCTACTTTCGAGTGACTATTAAAAGTTATATCTGTGTGTCTGTTTTAGTTTATGAGTGACAAGTAAAAAACACGGAAAACAGGAATATGGGCTTTATGAGCATGTCCCTTGACTGGGTTGGGTCAAATCCTAATATCTTTTGCAAATTTGTCAGAGATATGTTCGGGTAGACGTACAAACGCACATGTTTGATGTATTGCGAATTTGAAACCGGCCTAATATTTATATATTTAATAGAGGTTTTAAAATTTGCTTCTTTGTCTTATAAAGGTTTAGAAAAAATAAAAGGAAATTCCAATATGCTGTAAAATTGAG
This sequence comes from Glossina fuscipes, assembly GCF_014805625.2. Lineage (NCBI taxonomy): Eukaryota > Metazoa > Arthropoda > Insecta > Diptera > Glossinidae > Glossina > Glossina fuscipes. The sequence continues at coordinate 20,795,193 of NW_023998416.1, forward strand.
AGGTGCTGCAGCATCACCCACCGAAGATACGTTCAAATAATTGTAGATTTATCTGCTGTAGTTTATGAGCAGTAAACGAATATTCAATCGTTTATTCTTTTTGAAGAACAGAGAGATCTTAAGTGGTACTGGAGACTTGGTCTTCGACCGATTTCGCCTATTTTCAATACCAACCCGCTCGCAAGAAGCTCCAAATTTTCTGCCAAATTTGAAGTCGATAGTTAGACGGGCAAACGGACATTTTTAAATCGATGTAGAATATGACACCAATCAAGGATACGTCTATTTTGTGAAGTCTGTGAAGCTTTCTTCCGGGCGCTGCAATCGTTTTGATAAAATGAGTATATCTTTCATACTACGGTGAATGGTATAAAAACTACGTGTTGGGCTTTAACTTCATCTGTCAACTTTTCAAATGATATTCAGGTTCAGCTATCTAACAGTCGTCAGGTTGATGAGGAGGCCACATTCACATTGTTTGCGGTACTATAATTTCTGCTGGAATGATTACAAAAGAGATTTGCCGCAAAAGTAATAATAATGAGTTTTTGTACAATTGAATATAAAATCTAATCATTTTATATATTCACCGACGCAAAACGTGACTAGTATTTAGGTCACTTAATAAAAATTCACGGTTTCATATGTATAAGTGCCGCTGGCTGCTTTATTTTCGGATAAACGAAATGTTTCTACGTAAATAATTTCATATGAGATAATTAGTTTTATGGTAAAATAAACACGAATTTGATAATTAAATAAATTTTTGATTGCCTACAATGACTAAATTTAAATGCAGTTCTAATTTGACAATAAATTATTAATAAATAAATCAAGGCATTAATATGCATGAGTGAAACTACAATTTTTTTTTATTTTATGCCATTTCGCTATTTAAGGAGATAATTGTTATGCAAACATAAGGGAAATTGTTGCATTCGCTTAGATAACGCGATAAACGAGTGTATTTCGAAGGTATGGGTATATTATTATTAAAAGCTCATAAATATTATATGGTAAACACAAATTTGCTAATCTTCATCGAATGAACAAGCAATAAAAGATTTGTTCATTATTATTATTATGATGACCATAAACTCGCGTATGAAGACCTATAAATCGATCAGATATAGTCTTGATTGCGATAGGATTTGCTTGATGGTGTAGCATTTGCATCTCCCGACTATTACACTGCTTCTCTGTCTGTCATCGTCACTGGGGTAATCAGATCGTAAATTTAAAAAGATGTAGACCGGCGACAATCAGACAAAAACTTACTTATTGATAAAATATATATATATATATATATATATATATATATAATTTCTTATACTATTAGAGATTGTAGTACTAACACGAATCTAACTTTTTGCATTCATCACCGAACAATGAGGGCTATATTCATTATGTCAAAACGTTTACAATACCTACAAGGAAGCTTAAGAGACTCTCTAAAGTTTATATATCTGCGTTCAGTATCAAATTCTTAACCTATTTAAACGTGTCAATCAGTGTGTCCTTCTGACTGTCTGCCTGTCTGTTTGTGCAATGTGTTAAACATCCTCCTGAACACAAAAAAATGCAACAATTGGCGTCAAATTCGGCAGAAATATTGGAAGCAAATTGGCATTGAAAATAGCACAAATCGGTCAAAGGACACGACCGCACCATAACATAAACCAAGACCATCACCTTTTTCAAAAACAAAAGCAATTTCGTTTTCTGCTCGTTACTTATAACCTGCAGCAGATACAAAGATCAAAATTCACATATATATATATATATATATATGTAGGCATTGGTCGTTCTGCAGCACTTGTGCAAAAATTGAAAAAAACGGCCTACACAAAATTAAAGGTGATAAACTTTGTTTTTTTTTATGTCTTCTGCTAATACTTCACGAGATAAGCTGAGGTACTCATGACCGCACACTATCTTTCTAAAAATGTACTATGATGGAGGATTCGGTTTTTGCTTAGTTGTATGTGCGATTGGGTATCAAATAAAAAGACCTGGAGAATAGAATGTGACAGGCCAAGAGTGTTAATTCCAAATTAAGTATAGCGGACGTCACGAATTGGTGAATCAACTGTTTTTTCATAACCCCATCGATAGGGATGTCAAATAATAGAACTTGGAGAGTAGTACGCTACAAAAAAATTGGTCATTGCCGAATGTAATATTCTTACATATTTTACTTATTTTTTAATAAGGGTACTTTACCAGTTTGGCTAATGGACCAAAGTTGAATTATAACATGCCTTTTAGACTACTGTGGTGTACTGATATGTTCCAAATTTAGCAAAATTAATTTTCTTGTCAAAGATTTTATTATTGTTTACCCATTGTCGACATAAATTAGAAAAATCAGATTTTGGTTCTGCATAAACATTTTTTTGAATCTTTTCGTGACCGTCCTTATATGCATATAACTTCTATTTATATATAAATCTCTTCTTCTTTACCTTCTAACAAACATACCTCCCTTATTTTCTTTATATTTCTTTTGTAGTAAGTTATCCTATTTTTATCTATAACATAATTAGCATTGTTCTAATTATAGAAAATAAAATTTCCAAAATAATTTTAAGCTAATTGGATCCAGCTTTACACTAAACATGAGGTAATTTTAAGAGAAGTATGGGCAATATTTTCATGGTACAAAAGATAGGGACGAAAACATGAAAATATTATTGATGCTTTTTCGAGATTATCTTAGTGTTTAATGCATTGTGGGTGGGCATGTCGATAGATTCCAACCGTTTTTTAACTGCAAGTTTTTAATCGTTCAAGGAAACTTCATACCAAATATCAAGTTCTTATCTCCATTTTTACGGCTGCGACATTTCACAAGAAACGATGGTCAAAATCACCTCCTTCGACAGAAACAGATATACATAAAACATAGTTCTGTTCTAGAGACCAATACTTACTTTCAGCCGTCTAATGAAAAATTTAAATTATTTGAAATTCATTTAGTGAAAAATTTTACTACAACTCTTTCCATTACAGTATATACGTATAACACTATGATTGATTTGACAATTTTCTGAACATTGACCAAAAAGTGAACAAGATAGATGCTCCATTAACTTTTACTCCTAATCCAGGTAGGGTTTAAGAATGAATTACATCTACTGCAGTTATTAAAATTCGAAATTGCGAATTTACATGAATAATAATTCGATTGGCAATAATATGAACGACAATGAATAATAATTCATCTAATAGTCGGAAATTGAAGGAATTATATATGAATCAAATGCAGTATCTACAAAATCAGAGTATATATGACTTTAGTATCGTTTATGTCC
>NW_023998416.1:20798606-20864944 GCF_014805625.2 Glossina fuscipes
TTTCCTATTTTCTTATGGAAAGTTTCCTTATTTTTTTACTGCTTCATTCATTGGAACGAATAGCGGCGAAAGTGACAACCACAGGCGAAAACTATTATCATCGTCAACCCCTGGTAAAACTGCAAAGCGAAATGCATTAAAACACACTATTCTTCTTGCCCTCTCCAAAATACTCATATATATATATATATATGTATATACCCCATCAACATTTTTTTTTGAGACTTTGGTATAAAATTCCATTTTTCCTTTAATACGAAACATTTGTAAAAGAAATTTTCCCGCCGAGTTATGCGTATTATGCAAATAAATGTTTTAAAGTTTTTTCCTTTTTGCGTATATGCGACTTGCATGGAAATGTAATAAATTAATATTCTGATGGTGAGTATTAAAATCTACGTTAACCATATACGTAAGCACCCGCATACATCCCGCAAATTCCCAACAAGTTAGACGGGGCAAGTAAGCAATTTTTCTTTTTCAGCATAAAAGCGATTCTGTATTTTTCAACTTGTAAGCCCTTTGTTAGTGGAATTTACGTGTTATACGCATATGCTAGCGTTGAGCGTATGGTTAAAAATTGTTACCGCATCTTTCCACGGTAAAGCATAAAGATTGTTTTTAACTTTCAATTTATTATCGCAAAATTATTAAAAATGATGAAATATACCAAGCTCCAGCCGGCAATGTAAACACTTGTTGCTCCTTTCACACAAAAACAGGAGGAAAAAAAAAAAAACAAAGGCGGAGAAAAATAAAAAAATTGAAATATTTTTTTTTCAAAATATTTGTTATGAAATAAATGGTAAATGGTATGACTGCCGCTTATAAAGGAAAGAAACGAAAAGGTGGTGACTACATCCTACATCGTTTGCGGTGCAAGAGGATATTAAGGTTGTACGGATGTATGTAACGCCCAGAACGATTTGACATGAACTTTTATTATACCGATCCATTCAGAAGTAAGCCTCAGCTTGTCTGTCCGTCCATCTCTTTTCTTTATTTGTGTTCAATGTACGAAGACCCAAGTTTTGAGATAATTTGTTGCAATTTGACACACTGAAGTTGTTTGTTGTTGCTTATACTAATTTTTAAAACTTAATGCATAAAAAGATCTGCTGTCGAAAGCTCTATTTATATTAATGTCGGGAAACTTTTGTTAGGGAATTATCTACACTCGTCTACTACGATAGGAGTGGCAGGAAAAATGGTTGCAACGGAAATTTTGTTAACTTCATTTATAAGGAGACTTTCGCTTCAGAAGAAATCAAATTATGAGATAAAAAGGGACATATAACCTTGCAGATCGTATGACGATCTCAGGTTTTAGCTGGAATCTTTCTTATAATTTAATTTTTATAGATAACTACGTCAAGCTTTTTAATCTGCCTAAATACTGAACCTTCGATAGTCTGAGTTTCTCGGTTTACCTACATTCTTTCTTGCAATTGTTTCGCCTTCTGTCCGGGAATTTTTACATTATTTACGTTCCCTTTCCTGACTACATAATGGATCATCCTGTACAATAAATATTTCACTTTACAACGTACAGAAAATTGGATGACATTTATATAATGGCTATTCATGATTCGCTTCAACAGGCATTTTTATATCCATCACCGAAGGATGAGACGTACATTAATTTTGTCAAAACGATTGCAACGGCCAGCGGCAAGCTTCGAAATTTCTATAAAGCATACAAATTTTTGCCAGTTTCAAATTCGGAATGAACCTATGCATGTCCTCGATCCGCCCGTCCAGCTGCCCCTCTGCACAGCTGTGTAGCACCTATGAGAAGCATTCTCCCGTTCGCAAAAATGAGGATATCGCCCAAAAACTTGTGAAAGAATTTGGAAATAACCCAAACTTTTCAAAGAACACACCTACAACGCTTATGTAATAGAAACTGCAAACATCTTTGCTTTTCGTATTTTTTGCTCATTACTAATCACCGGTACACACAGGATAGAAACGTCCACTTTTATTCTGAAATTAGTAAATTTCGGCCGCGCCCAATCAATATTATAGAGTATGCAAATGCAGTTCTTTTCCTTTACTTCAGGATTGCGATGATGCGTGTAAAGGATTTGGTCACAACAAAATGTAATTTTTTTACTTTTTAATATATAAAAATTTGTTCATATTTCTTTATCGTTTTCCTCGGTTTGTTTTGCTCTCTGCCATCCATACCTAGAAGTAGATTTTGATTTATCGAATGCATACATACGAGTTTATAAAGAAAGAAGTAATAGGTTTTGTAATAAAAATTTATAGCCACATGAAGAAAAATGCCATAGAACAGAAACAGTATGGTATGTTATATAAATCATTTTGGAAAGCACACTATATAAAAGCTTTCGGAGAGAAAGGTAGCAATGTTTTTAATATTGAAATGGTACTCCCTTTATTTAAGAACCGAAAGAAAAGCACACAAAAACCCTACAGCGAATCACTGCCTGCCCTCTATCACCTTACAATTATTTATACGACAAGTGTTCAAAATAAAGCACAATATAGGAAGAGACAAAATTTCGACGTGTAGATTGAACACAAACATTCAAAGTAACATTCAAGTAGTAAAGCGATTGGTATATCTCAAGTTCTTCTGGGTGTTACAAACATCTGCACATTCTTAATATATCTTTACACCACACGACTCTTTTGAATGACGGCTTCAAAAAGCGAACACAGCAACTTGTATCGACAGCGAACTATTGGGCTGATCGTTAGGCCTTTTCGGCATAAAAGGCATGTCTACCTTTCGTGAGAATCCTTATATGCAATAGTAGTAGTAAAAAATAGACCTCCGTCATCCAAATTAGTTAACGTCAATTTACTATTACAAACAACAATTTTCACCATAAAATATTGAAAGATATACCTTTAAGGCACCTAAAGATTTAATCTTTGTAGATGCGGTTATACGAGAAGGACTTCAAAAAATTGCCCCAGCCGAACAAAATTTTTCATATCAATTTAAAATGTCGAAACACTATTGCTCAGCGAACTTTGTCGAGAAATTTTGAAAATTGCAATTTTTTCCATATAACGTTACATGTGGACTGGTCGAAAAGATCAACCGATCCGCACAATTTTCAACAACATTCGTCCGTGGGTCAACACACGTGACTTTACCACATTTTATATGCAAATATATTAAAAATTGCAACGTTTGGGTTGAACGCAAATTTACAAGGGTAGACATCAGCAGGTCAGACAAGCTGAGAATCATTTTCTGTATCAATTGTTAGGACAAAAGTTTGGTCCATCTTAAGCCCTTGGGGGTGTTACATACATCCACGCCTGTGCTATAAGTGGTGTAGGGTATAACCAAAACCTTCGTTGTCTTCTGTTTTTGGTTTTGCTAAATTACAGGATAAGAAGAAGAAGAAAAAATTATCATCTGCATGTCTTTCTTTTAAAAATTTAAAATTTTGCTCAGTTATTCAGAATTCTTTATGACAATTTTTGTTCAGCATCTCATTAAAGTTTCAAAGATCGTTGTAATTTTTGTTGCTTTTGTTATTTTTTTTATATTTATTTAAAAAATAAGAAATAAGAAATCCAAGGATTCTGTTACTTAAAATCTAAAATACTTGACGAATATATACAATCTTTATAGCAAATATTTACAATCATATTTCTTAACATTGCGTTGTCTTTCATTAGACAATTTTTTTTACATTGAAGTCGACTGTGTGTGGAAGCTGGCTCCGCATGACACATTTGGTTGTTGCGGATTTTGTTGGTACAAACTCCAATATTGTTCTCTTTGCTTTTGCATTATCGCCGCCTGCTGAACGAAATGTATCTCTTCCGGGGTGGGAAAGTACACAGCATGCAGTGTAGGATGCTGAGCAAATGGTGCACTATTCAAACACGGTCGATACGGATAGCTTGGACAGAGACTGGCACATTCGGCAGCGAAGCATTGTTGTTGTTGTTGTTGGATAAGATCACAGTTACTATTGCCCCTTAGACGTCCGGTTGTTTCGCCGACTTTCAAGCCTTCATATAATGGATTGATAGTCCAATAATTGCCACGTCCAGGATCATCCAAAGCTCTTTGGACTTTCTCGAAGTACGGACATAAGCTTAAATTATGACGAATAGAATTCGTCCATTGAGTTTTGTTTTTCTGATAGTACGGATAATTCTTAGCTATCCATTCACAAATGCCGTTCAATGTCAGACGTTTCTCGGGACTGCTGCGTAAGGCCATAAAAATCAACGCGCTGTAAGTGTAGCCAGGCCTAGCATCGCCAGAGTCTTCGGAGCCCGAAGATGTTTGCGATTCTTCATTTTCCTGCCCTTCAATGTTGTCATCACCTAAAATGGATCGTATGCTAAAGGCTGAACACATATTTCGATATTTTTCTCCTTATTTTTTTTTTAAGATTAAGTTTCGCTGAGTTAAGACAACACAACCGCAGTGCAACTATTATTTTGCGAAATGTGACTAAATATTGCGTCTGAAGTGATATTTATACCAAAGATTCTAAAGGATAAAAGTAATTGCGAAATTTTCCTAATAAACGAATATTCATTTTACTGTAATCCTTTCGTAATCAGTGATTTTTCCCGTTTTCATTGTGAAAATGCGCCTCTCATAACGCGCAATGTTATTGCTGTAATTAACTCTGCGGACAAGGCGCCAATTGACTTCTTCACCGCATTGTAAAATTAATACTTTTATGTATTTACTTTGTCGCGCATAAAATGACAAATGTATACTAATGTTAATTATTATAGTCGTCACCGAAAAGGTGAAAGTATGCAATACTTTTCAATCCGTTTACTCTACGCTGCATATGCGTATCGTTGATTTGACATTTAAAAAGATAAACAAACAAAAAATTTAATTTTCAAATCGAAGGTACTTGTTGATCTATCCGTCCAAAGCTCTAACTAAATAGAAAAGTAACTAATGAACTAAGCTTAGCTTATATATATATATATATATACAGTGCATGCAGCTGCAGCGTACTTAGCATTCTACCTAAGCAGATGGTAACGCCGTTTAAAAGGGATTTTGTTTGTTTTTCTCTTTGCATATGATTCTCAGAAATATTTAAAACATTGATTTTCTAACTCGCATGTCTAGCAGATGGGTTTAAATGGAAATTACATATGGAAGCATAATTTCATAGTCGTTTGACTGTTATTGACTTATAACACAAAATGTTAACAAATTAACCTCGTAGTAAAAAATGGGATAATATGACGGCTCTGAGCTATTAAGAAATTGCAATCAACAACGTTACTGTATGTACCGGCGATTTTACAAGCATGGATATCTTTGGTCACGAGACAGCCTTAGTCTAGTCTACGCCAAAAGATGTAAAGTGCAGCTGGTGATGATCAACAGCATTTGGCGACTTGTATTTGAAACTAATGAAGGGAAAAAAAGTTTTGCAATTTCTTCTTCTTCCTATGTAATATGGTTGGCTGCCTCTTGGCATTGTATTTATTTGTTTATTTATTTGCACATGAAACTCAGCTAACGTAAACACACAGCCGAGTTAGATTCATTCTTAAAGATAATACAAATCTTATCTACTTACTATAAATGCTCTTATAAAATATAAGAAGAAAGGGGAAAAAAGTTCATGAATGGGTACACTCGCAACTATCGGGCTGCAGATCCGACTAGGTACTGGAATCCTAAATCATTGCAGACTTCTACAGGCTTGGCAACTGGTTCTAGTGAGCATAATTAGTCCTTTAACGATTAACAGTTAGTTTAAGTACGATATAGGGCTAGCAGATGATAGATAAACCATCAGCAGCGTTTCCATATGGAAAGTCGTTTACACTACGCTGAACGATTGAATATGCGATAAAAAGTTTCAATAGAAAACTATAATGCAATGGTTGATATCGAGAGTATCCCAATTCCGTCTTATGACGAATTGAACAATATAGGGAAGCAGCCTTAAACGCGTAAATTAAGCATCGTTTATTGAAAACAAATAATTGCTTGCGTAACGTGCGGAAAAGAAGGAAAAAGCTCTTATATAGTCTTGTATTATTATTATTATTAATTGCGTGGTCAAACCATAGCGCGTCCTATATTGATACATTGTACTCGCCCATGCCCCTAGCTCTAATCCCACTAGCTTCTTTAGACCGAAGCAGCATACCGTGTCGGGCGTTATGAAATACTCGCCAAACATGATGTCTGGTTCTGTAGATGGTCCAATATACACATCGAATATGATGGGAGTCACGCTTGAATCTGCATGAATCGATATCGGAGGCAGCAATGATCCGTGTAGAAGGCCATGACTAAACGGAGGCCATTTCTTCTTAATTTCAGTAGTTCATGTGCCATACCGGATGGTTTTGTGGATCTTTCCGCCTGCCGTTGTTGTGCACATTGCTTCCAATGACAATCCGACTTTTTTTATGCCCAGCCTTTCAGGGTGGCTTCTTGATATGCAACAGAAATATCTAGGATCTATCATGAACTCTTCTGCTGACTGGACATTGAGCCTTTTCGTTGCCCTCAAATAGTCCTGCATAGAGATATCGCTAGGAGAAGAAAATGCCATGAAACTCTGCCATACTGAGGAAGATTGATGAGGAATTATGTCCTTGAATAGGTTTTATTAAAAAACTTATTCGAAGGATCTATCTTCTACGTTCAAGCTTTATAACACTAAATGATATAAGGCAGCCAGTGTTTATTCAATTGTAATAATTTTCCCATCTGTGAATTAAAGTGTAAGGCAATCCAGATACAAGTTGTAAGCTATAGCTGTGTGTGTGCATTTATTCATGTGTTAACTAAGAATTATGAAATTCAATTTATTTTTTCTTCTCTTTATGCATCGATAAAATGAAAAAAATGAATATAAATTCCAAAATTCGTATTCTATGATGTTTTTTTTAAATTAAATTAATAGAAATTGATTATCATACAAATTTCGCTTTATATTCACTGTTATATCCGTTGCGATTGGCGTTTAATCCAAATAAAAATGTTTTGCCATAACTATCGCCTTTTTTTCTGTGACAATGTCGGAAGCATTAAACATATAAAAGATTGAAAGCATGATTTTTTATTTATATATGCTGCAAAGGATGTGTTAGATTTGTCAGACGCTTGTGGCTCAAGACATATATTAAAGATCGCATAAACTTCGTATCTTTACTATTAGCGTAAATAGGAGAATTTGATTGTGGCCATGTCTGCGTATCTGGTTGCAGATATCTGAAATTTTAAAATTCGTGTTCGTTGCTCTCGTAGGATTAAAAATTAACATATCAACCAAATTTTCCTCATTATTTCACTCACAAGCAATGAAAACTGATCATTTTTAAGGATTTTATATAGTCGGTCCTCCGCTGTACTTGCAAAGAACGGTTGCGGCACACAGCGACGAAAAATTTACAAGAATTGTAATACGATTTCGATACGATACGACTTTAAAGGCTGGAATATCTATTTGTTCCAATCGATTTTTGCTTGAGTTTCATCTCACCTTGAGGAAGAAAGAAAGAAAGTAGTGGTCAGCTGAAATTTGGGAACGTCATGTTATCACTATTTTTTGAATATATATTTAATTTTTCTATTTCATCACAATGTTGAATTTCTCTTTCTTTTTCTTTAGTACACGTTCTGCCGTTTTTATTGATTTTGTATGAAACAAGCTTAAAAAAAAAAAAAAAACAAATTCCAACAAAAATGAACATTTCCATTACATAAAGCTCCTCAACAGTTAATTTGAAACAGCTCGGATATTTGGATGTGTATACTAATTAAAAATAATAGCTGTGGCTGTGTGTAAGTCGGATATATAAATTTATGTGCAATCGTTACATCAATGCATGGTTAATTTTTTGAACTTGCTAACATAAGCAACACTATAGGAACTTTATAAAATAAATTATGTTTATAAAGCGAGTAAAGAGAGTTAAGAGAATACTAACGATTTGCGAGTGGTAAAAACGATTGCTTTTAAATTATGCTTAGTTATCGCAAATTTCATAACAATTTTATCGTAATATTGCGTCTAGTAAACCCGTACAAGCTCTCGGATATCCAATACTTTTACTACGCTTATGTGGTTGTGGCGCAGCATTATCGTCAGCCAATCCAAAAAGTTTATGTGTAAACATTAACGATGATGTTAAAGGCCGTTTAATATTTCATGCTGCGTATAATTTATGTGAGTACATGCGCCAACATGCAATAAAATGAAATAACTTATGATTAAAGCAAATTTATGAAAATATCAAGAGTAAGTTTAGCTAATGGATGCATAAACTCTATACTTTTTGAAACATTAAACACAATTGGGTAAAAGATTTTCTCTTCAACACGTCCTACACTATTCAAATGGGAAGAAAGATATAAAAGTTTCAAGAATTATTAGCATTTGAAGACTATCTTTGATTTATTAATCGGTGAAGCAAGTAGCCGAAGTGAAGCGGTTTTTCTTGCTTATTGATAAGACTTGTTATTCGTATACGTCATTGATAAATCAACGGTTTATAACTTCTTTAATATGACCAACAATCACTTAGTGGATGTCTTCTTCTTCTATTCGCGTAGCATAGTGACGTTCACAAAGAAATGAGTTGAGGGAAGAGAAATAAGAGAATGAGGAAAGTGAAAGCGCTGATGACCGCAGTCTAATGAGAGTGCGCCCAATTTGTAAGTGTTGTGCCTATATCGACTAGGCTTAACATTTCGATTTGGACTTTGAACTGAAGGTTACGCGGTGCAGAATTTAATGTCTTTATGTAAGAGGAAATGAAGCTTTATTTTGCGTTCACATTCCAGTCGAGAATTCCAGAGATGTACAAAAAGATATTTTCCTTTGTTTTATAAATTATGAAGAATCGTTTGACAGAGTGCCGCACAATAGATATCTCGAAATGTCTTAGTGTTAACGGAAAAGATATAAGGGGCATGAAAAAATTTATACTGGAGATAAAGATCAGGAGCCCATGGTAATGATATTAAAACCAATTATATTCTCATAAAAAGAGGTCTTCGCCAAGGGTATATTTTTAATATCCACTCTGAGGTAATTTTTCGAAAAGCTATTCAAATAATCGAGGCAAACACTACTCTATCAGTTTATCACCAAAGTGTGGAAAAGGTTTCCGGGACAACAAAGTAGAAACAAAAAGAAGAATAGAAATAGCTAGATACTTGTCCACGAAAATTCCAGCAAGCCAGGAAAGTTAGCTTGTCCGTTCGCTTTCGTTTCATGGAAAGCTTTGCATGGTGCTGCAATACAATAAACAAAATGGAAGCCTTTGAGATGAAAATATCGTGGAGAGATCTCACATACATTTCTGAAGCTTTAAAAAGAATAAAATTGAGGCGTGGTCTATTAAAATGCTACGTATTTTGGACAAATGGCTTGTGAAGAAATGTACGAACTACTACACTTCTCATGATCGAAGACCGTATCGAAGTGTTTAGAGACCTAGTGAGAAAACAAATGTCATGGCTACGTAATAGTGGAAACTGGGTAGAGCTGAGAACTATTGACGAAATCATACACACAGCAAAAAGCCGAAAAGATTTATGTGATTTAATTAACGGCATAACTTATTGCACAATAATATGATAAATCGCATGCGATTACTTATATCCAGTAATAAATTGGTAATAACAGAAGAAAGGAAGATATAAGTCAACGATCTCCCTAGTAATCGATCTCGACCCACATGAGGCGATATTATGTATGTAGGAGTCGATCCGATCTAGAGTGTAGGATAGAAACTATGGGCATGAAGAGTAATATATAACTATAGCGAACAAATATTCAAAGCTTTGTAATGCTTGCATTTCCCACTTTAAACACATTGCCAAGCTCACATATGATAAAAATTAGTTTCAGTTATGTTAATTCTAATCTAATAAAGCAAAGAGACAAACTTAATTTTGAAATTTCGTGGCGATTTAAAGTTGAAACTTCGAACCATATATTGGTAATCTTTCCAAAAATCTTCAAGCACATCCTCCTTATTGATTTATACAGAAATTGGACTTCGTAGCAGTAAGGTGGATAAATTCACTAGCAATTACATAAGTTTTTTTCCTTTTGCCAGCAATTTTAATGGATTTTACGGCGTCCTTTGCCGAGGAAAAAATCTGGCAGCCCCTGATATAAATGAAATACAGTCACGTAAGAATAGTGGAATTTTTTGTTCTTTCTGATATTTTCCACTTTGCGTGGAGCACTTAATTTGAAGTCTAGTCCGTGCGAATGAACTTTTCACTTTTTATCCCAAAGAATATGCAAACATCCAGGCAGTTTACGTGTGCTCTTGTGACCAATTATTAACATACCTATAATAAATAAAACATTATTTTTATACTTGGTCTTTCTGTGCTTCCTTGCAGTTCATAGCTGGTATGGTTTGTGACGCCGTATAAAATATCCTCGAGTTTTTCATTCGATGCAAAATCCATAGCAGACAACCAACTTTTTTAGTTGACCAACAGGCAATACTTAGTGGATATGCAATGTGGAAAAGAGGATAGTTGCCGAAGCAATTCACATCTCATTTCCTCGTGCATTGACGTCACAAAAGGGCATGGTCTCTCTCTTCGAATGCGGATGCTTTTAGTTGATTTTGTTATATAATCCTGCCAATAATGCTGAACAGGCATCCGCCTGTTATCGTTTTGCCTTTTTCAAGCTAATCGATGGATATTATGCAGCGCTTGCATCCCAAAAAATCGCTGATGATAAGCCCGCTCGACCTTTACATATTTTCTAGGGGATTCGGGTCTCATTCATAGTTACGCAGAGACGAAGACACTTAGACGAAGTGACGTTAAACTTTTCCAAAATCTTCGTTGAAGTAGAAGTACCTTTTTGGTCGCTTAGGAGGAAATGTGGCACTCACTTTGCAAAAATCTTTTCTTCATTCAATTTGTCTGCAAAATAATTTAGCCGACCCATATCAGGTCTCAAAGTACATAGCTATCTCAAGCGCTTTCAAAAGTACATCTTTGATCTTTTTGGCGCCATAGTCGCAGTGCTGCACTCCGAGCAGTGTCCTTCATTTTTTTGCTTCAATTCAACTACGTTCTCTTTGACAAAGTGAGTCCCTTGCAAAGCTTAACGAGCTTGGCTTTAATTTCTTGGAAAGTCTGACGACTTTTAGTTTTTGGCGCAAAACTCATTGATGGGTGACTAACAAGCCCTACAAGTTACACAAGATGTTATGTTCTACTTTAAAATAACTGTCTTGTTCGTTTGTCGATAGCTTGTCCGCTAGGTGTCTGCAGATTAGTAAATAGATAGGTGGGCGAACATCGGTTAGGTACTCATTTATATTTGCACAAACGGCTGTGATATCAGCTGACGTATGGCAGTAAAAAAACTTTTCTTTAGTCTTAGATTTTTAAACTTTCTGTCTTTGATGTCTTGTTATAATATATATGTTGGTACAGTTCGCAATTATACCTGCATGTCAGAACCGGAATACGGAAAGTTATTAAATTATTGACCTTGTTCCTTTGTTAACCATGATAGGTTTTAAGTCTTTTTTTCATAACTCAGTTAGCTATTTGATAACATTAACTAAAGTGATTTCTTTTCATACTTTAATATATTTTGGACAACTTATGGTAGATATGATACATAATTGATCTGGTCGCACTACATACAGACAAAGACTATGTAGAATTAATTTTCAACTTGGCTGCACTTTCATAAGATAAACACATGGTTCGTGTTCACGATTGGCTTAATCGTTTTTATCCATAAAGCAAAAACTTGGCATCATTTAAACAGCTGTACACAATTGTTCCATTATCCTATTGGAATTATTGTAATTCTGGATACTGAAACAATCCTATATAGAATTGTTTTAATTCTTTAAAGAGTTGCATTTGCACTGGGATTTCTACATAGCGTGCGACCAAAAATTCCTATTAATGTAGTTTATGTTGGATAACGCAAGGCATAGTTCTTCGTTTATTAAGCTCCTTCAAGGAAAAAGATTGCCCTTATTCTGGTCTTTGTCGAGCTCTGCCCGAAAAAGTTTGAACCTAATAACAACTTTTCCACATACCTATGCTTACATCATTTGTGTCTTCACGCAAAAGTTCACAAGTAAACAACTATAGCCTATTGGCGAGAAAAGGAATTGAGCATCCAAGTTGCCACCTGATGATGCTGTGCTCTGAATTAAACAAGAGGTTGAGCAAATTGAAATCTTGACGACGCAACTGGCCATGGTGATCTCAAATAATTCAAGCTATTAATAATTTCGGTATCACAAAATTCGAAGAACTTAAATCATTTGAACCGTATAAGCAAAGTCGCTATTCATCTTCGCACCGTCGGCTTATATGTCTTATAAGAAATCTGTTTAGGTGCATAAGAAGGCTCATTCGGTCTCTGTAGATACTCCTCCTTATTGAACAATGTTTTCGATTTTGGTTTCATATTATTTGCAGATTTCATTCGCATATTTTAAAGAATATGACACGATTTTCTCAAAGCTATGGTTTAAGCATTTTTATTGTGCAGAACATTGTGGAGTTTATTGTACGTCTCTAAACTCCATTGTATATATGGATATACTTTACTCACATACACACTGCAATTGTTTTAATTGGACTTGGATGCTATTCCAACTACTGAAACCATAACCATGTATTCAGCAATTTGTGTAGACGAATGAACTTGGCCTACATTTTTTTCCTCTCAGTCGTCCGATAAAATTTGGAAGTTAAGGTTAAGTTTAGTTTGCTCCGTTTTCCCTTAAACTATAGCGTCGAAATTCTGAAACTTATAGTTTAATCGTTTTTCTTGTAAATGTAAATTTTTGCTTATTTTGTAAGTAGGTAGAGCTTGTAATATACATGATTACCTATAAGGTTCGGTTCGGAGTCATACAAAATATAATTTCAACTATATGAATATACATAAGGTACGCACCTGCACGACATACATAAAGTAACCTATTCTTCGCTCTCAATCGCCGCCAAATATTACATATAAGTTGCTGTGTCATGTGTTCATCCAAGACGAATTAATTTCTTTCGTTAATTCCTTTAGGAATAATATTGTAAGATTTGCTTTCGAATCCAACGTCTTACGTTATATGCACCTAAATGGGCGTCGTGAGGGGTGTAATACACAGCCTGATATGCTAACGACAATTTACTCGTAACAAAAATTTGCTCTATCAAACTACCAGAGAATATATATATATAAAAGCTGAGCAAAGCTTCTTGCTGCTTTTTATTCTTTATTATATCGAATTCACTTATTGCAATGAACTCTCGTTACCTCCGTTTGTTACATTTAACAAATCGTTGATTCGCTTGCACTTTGTGTCCTGATGTAGATGTATTTTTATCATTTATGTATTTCTGGTCGCGTGTTACATCTCTTGGCGAAATATCGAAAGCATATAGAACAATACATATATAGTATGTACACGCAGAATATTTATTTGTATATTGGCTATGTAAGCGGCTCGGAGTGTTCTTATTCTCACTGTCCAAGCGTCGAAATATTATTGAAGCTTTTGGCAATAGTACTGGGACTACGATATTTAGGTAAATTGGCAAAGTAAGGCATAAGTCATCGACATTTCGAAAAGTGGCTTAAGTGCAAACAAGCAAAAGCACTATAGTCCATCATGGTCCATCATTAACTACGCTATACCGCTTCGCTTTTCATAGTTATTCGACGACTTTTACGGTTATATAACGACACTTTCAAATTAGGCGTTACATGGGAAATGGACGAAAAAGCGGATCGATCCGAACCATTATCAGTAGTGTTTGTCCTTGGGCCAACACATGTTAGGGTATAAAATTTCATCAAAATACCTCAAAACCTCGGGCTTGTAGGTTGAACACGAGAACACAAGTCAGGCAAACGGAAAGATGGGCAGACAAACTTAAAACGGTTGAGAAGGCGATTCTTTGTGATGTGCCGTTTTGCTGTGATTACCCAAGAATTTTAAGGACGGCCTCGCTAGATGGACGGATGAGTTAATAGGGACGGCATCAAGTGTACTTATACTTGCCCATGAGTCGAATTCACCTTAGCACTGCATGCAGGGAGGTCTTTGATAATCCTTTGTATATTTCATAATCCAAAAGAATTATTGAACTTAACGCTAATCGCTTTCGATTACTTAAAATAAGACAAGTAAGATGAATTCAATTTATTTTAAAGGATTGATTTCTCACTGCGAAGCAATTAAACATATACTAAAGACGATCTGCCTACCGTCAGGGCAATAGGAAAATGAAACGGACATTGCTTGTCAATGTTTTGTTTAAAGGTTGTCGTGACCCATCTTGCCAGATCTCGGCCAAAAATCGACTGCTTCGGCTGAGATTGCCGCAAATCCTGTCGTTTATCTTGTCCTACCAAATGAGGAAGACACAACTATGCGTTACCCTCTAAAGTTACTTAGGCATAACTTACCCTGAACGAAAGACGTGACCTCAAAAGGAGAGACGATTTTGCATTCTCACTGTGTGTAAAGGTCTCTATCAAATTTTTGAATTTTTTAAATCTCGAAAGTTGAAAATGAGTCAAGTTAACATATTCGGTGGTTCTTTTGTTAAAGATATATTGATCCTGCGTACTGTGCGAATCATCTTATGGCATGTTATATTTCTTAGTTTGCTGTTGTTGTTGTTGTTGTTGTCGTTGTCGTTAACATAGCTATTTATTTGTGCTAGAATGCTGCCAAAAATGCGGAAGTTTCTTGTACTAACGTCGTTAACATTTTTTTTTCTTTTATATTGGGGGGATGGTATGCAAATCATTTTATTATAAATTTATTCTATAATGCCATTTGACTTTTACATTAGCTGACATAATCGAATTAAATTCTTTTCTGAATTGATAGATTTCTTGCACTCGAGATGAAACCCGGAATTTTTTGTTATTATTGGATAGGTCAAAAAGTAGTGACGCATAAACGCATGTCTCACATACTTCACACGAACTTCTTAGCCTCAAAAATTAGTTTTAAAGTTAAAATATTAAAAGTTTAGTGAAAATTAAATTTCATTCTTAATTTGCTGATACAATTATATCTTTTCAGACGTTCTATATGATGTATGATAAGATGTTCTTGTCGAACAGCGGTGAGTTGATAATTTAAGTTAGTGATTGATTTTAAGTGCTTACATATAGTAATTTCGCCTACATAAGCTTTATAAACCTTTTCTCTGTAGCCTCCTAGTTTTCATTGCTACAAAAAGTAATAGCTCCTTACGTTCAGAGGTCACTTTTATTTTGAGACAATTAGTTCATCTCTGCAGAGGTAGTGAAGTGCGAAGTAAGGATGTGACGATTGCCTACAGATTCCTTTCGTATTCAATTGATTTCGTCTTCTTCTTCACGCTCTGCAATGTCAATTATACCTGCACCAAGTTACTTTTTAACTTATCTTCTTTTTGGTAAATGGTATTTGCAGATCTTTCAGCCACAACTAGAATTTCGAAAATTGTTAATCGACAAACGCACGGTAGCAGAGCCGAAAAAAATGCTAAAGTTTTGCATTCTGTAGCAATTTCATATTTTGTGTGTTCCTCTTCTTCTTTTTCTGCAATTTAGCAAATCATCAACAGAAGATTCACGGTGTTGTGTTCAATGTGAATACGGAGTTCTTTGTTTGAACTTTAATAAAGGTCTTATGTGTGGTCACGTAAGATATTTTACATGTCTTCAAACTTCCTTCAGTCGTGAAACGACGTTCCGCTCGACTTTCCGCTGCTCACTAAGCTCAATATGCTGTGGTATGATAAGGTAGGCAAAAATTTCAATATTTTTGAAATTCTCTAATAAGGGGACATAACTCTTTCATCGCCTTTTTATGGGATCTTGTAATCTTCACATAAATATTTTCTGTTTCCATGGCATCACATGAATCGACTCCACATTAAAATACGCATAATTTCCTGCATAATCGTACACGCAAGATTTGCATTTGCGTAATTTTCAATAGAAAAAATTCGTGTATATATATTTTGTCTGAATAAGAAATCGTTAGGAAGCAAATGCATATGGCTTGAGGCTTGTGGAGCGTAAGCAATTTTTTCAACTTCTTCGCGAGCCGAGCACTTTTAAGTAATACCGTTTATCTTACCTTCGTTTGGCGAAAGAAATGTTTATATACGACCATGTGGTACTGTGTTCAAAAAGTAAAATCAATAGTCAATTTAAGTTGCGCTGGCATATCGATTATAATGGAGAATTTTTTACTACATAGGTTGCAGTGCGAAAGATACCTGTGTCAGGGAGTTAATCATGTAAGCAAGCGGTGATCGCCGTGATTATTGCCTTGTTTTTATTGGGAGAGGGGCGTCCCCTATTCTTTCCCAAAATTTTCCATATCAATGCATGGATAACTGAGAGCCAAATTGACATTTATTTGTTTTATATAAAGAAACTACGTAGGATAACCAATAATAAGCATGCAAATTGAAATGAATAGAAAATTGTATAGATTTCGTGTTAAACTATATTTAGCTTAATTTGGCTCGATATTTTAAAAAAAAACTTGTATTTACTTTTACCAAATATTTTTTTTGTTTTCCTCACAACTCACAAATGAAACTTCGGACACGCTTCACTTTTTTGAAATTTTTGATTTAATCATTCATTTTTTGGAGCTGTTTATATTTTTCTTTTGCTGCAGCCGCTGCAGAAGCATTTGGCGATCATCGTCAGAAAATTTGCTCACATGATTAGATTCTCTTGCCGATGATCGCCATTCATTGCCGTACGGTTATATGATTAGCCGCGAGATTTCAAGTAACGAAGGTCGTTGTGTCTCAGCCGCGTATGGTCCTGTATGACATAAGAAGCATTTTTTCCGATTTTTACAATGCGTGACTTTGTTGAGCAAAGAAGTTGCATTAAATGTTGTTTGTGAAATCAAATTTCTTGTGCGAAAACATTTAGGATGTTGCAAACAGCCTTTGTTTCGCAGACTTTGTCGGAAAAAAATTTTTACAATGGTATAAATAAAGGAATAAATGTGTAGTACCAGAGAGGGTTACTTTAAAGTAGATTTGGAATAATAAAAAAAGGGATAAAATTAAATTGATCTTACTTTTTCAACACGATAGTATTTATATTCACCTCCTGTTACTTTCCTTTCTACTTCCAAGAGGACGCTAGGCGAAAATGATACTCCCTTCTTTTATCCTTCCCTATCTATAATTTCCCTTGACCACCAGGAGGTATCCCTTGAGCAGCTGGTCAAGAAAAAGCTAAGTCTTTCAGCACAATTCGTGGTGTTGCCCCTTTTTTTTTATATTTATTTCTGTTGGGCTTAAGGATTGGTCTTTATATTAATCAACAATGAATAAAAATTGGAAAATTGCATTAGTAAACGTTATTCTTATAGTCTTTTCATCGTTACTATACAGTTTTTGACTATGACTTATGACGTATTTGCTCAATGTCTTCTTGTTATGGCTCTATATATGTCACAAGGTTATTTAAGCCCTAAATGAATTACATATAATCATTTTATTTATTGTTTTCATGAACTTTGTAAACCTGTTGTTATTATCAGATCAAATTTATTTTCAAATTTTATCAGTGGCAGTATTGTGAAAAATGAAATCGAAAAAAATTTGCGACATTTTGTAGCGAGGCATCAACTTAGTACTAAATGTCAACCATCGAAAGGTCTAAATAAAAACAGATACGAAAAAAGCAACTGTGTTAAGAATAATGGAAGTTTTGTTTGAAAGAATTCAATTAATAAGGAAAACATATCAATATTCCGTTTCCGTCAGTGTCGAGCGAAATATTAGCCTTTAATCCGTGAAGAAAACACAGAAGCACACTTGCCGCTTAAGAAGTCACATGAAAATTTGATCTTATGGCCCAAAAAATCGGTGAGAAAATTATATCCAAGAAAGTAGAAAAGCAATTGTGGGAGGAAAACGAATTACCTGAAATCACGTTGGCTCATCCCAAAGCCAAAAAGTGGATTGTTTCAATGGCTACGGCCAACTATCAAGAATTGGTCAAGCTGGCCAGCGAATGGCCGGAACTTGTTAAATTACGAGATCCTTTTACGGGTTATTCTGCTTTACATTGGGCCGCAAAACACGGTCGTGAGGATATGGTGAACTTACTTGCGGGTAAATATAAAGCGGACGTTAATAGTAGAACCAATGGTGGATACACACCTTTGCATATCGCAATGCAATTCGATCGAACCAAAGTATTTCATATGCTATTCGATACCTATAAAGCGAACCTTGATCTTTTAGATTGGGCCGGTAATAAGGCTTTGGACTATAGCAAGCGAAAAACTATCGTCTCTGTTTCGCCATATAGCAATAAGTATAGCCCAAAATTTCTATTCGACAAACTTAACAGCGACTATCATTTTAAATCGCCATCTAATATACGCAATCTGTCAACCAGTAGTAAAAGATCTCTTGGGGTCGGCACGATGGCCAGAGCTTCAATGCGCTTTAAAAAACGATCTCAATCAAATGCAAACAGTCCTCTGAATCGTACGCAGTCATTAGGGACTAGCTTTCCTTCAAATTCAATGTTATCTTTAGCGGGTAATGAAGAGAATTTACAGCCGTGCTGGTTGTCAACATCGAATGTTTCAGCGACATCCGATGATTTATTGTCGAACGATGCACATAGTGAAGGTACTCGTGTAAGTCCCCGTAGTAAAACACGCGCTGCTACCGTCTTATTTTAGTTATCTCCTTAATATTTTGTTCTTATTAGTTTTGTTATTATTTTTCCTTATATTTATTCTCGATTTTGTCAATAACGTAGAGTTTTACTTTTTACACAATTTTTATTTCAATTTTTATTTTAAAATTTTTTTCTCTTTATTGTACTAATTTATCATGAATTGTATCTTCAGTGATTCTATTTATTTTTTTTCTACATTTTATTAAATTCCTATTAAAATTTAACGCCAACAAAATCTCAAATATATTTTAGTTAAAGTTAGTTTAAAAAAATTTAAAATAATTGCTTTAATAAATAATCAGGATCTCGGTTCTGTATGCTGTAAGAAGAACAAACGGCGTACGAATTAACTTTTCCGGAATGCCTGGTAGAGATCATTTAAATAGAGGCAACAGCGAAATCACTTATCGACTTATCTGTCTGCCAATATCGAGGTGCAATTTATCCTTGCTGCTCTCGTCAGGTTAAGTTTAAGTAACTTAAAGGCGAACGCCTGAAGTTTTTTATTGTATTTTTTTTTTTTTTTTTTTGTAGATTTCAGATTTTTTTTTGCTGATCAGATTTTGAATTTCGGTAGCTTTCGATTCTAATAGGTAGAAAACCGTAAACCGACCCATAGGTTTATTGTAAACCTTAAATGACTTTTGCAAACCGAGATATAATAAATCAGTCCTGATAAATGCAACACTTAGTAGGACTTGAGATAGACCCACCGTTTAATGTACCGATCGAGTCAGGATCCCTTTGTTAATCAATCTAAGCTTTTCGGTCCCTTCGCCCTTTTAGTTTTCTTTTGTCTCATCTACAGGTCGCAATTTTAGTGATTTAATGATGAACTTTTCCCATTACAGTGTTTTCACTTTGTTTTGAAATATTTTTCTGTGCCCTATATATGTATGAATTCTATTAGAGAAACCATAAACTGTTGCAAACGATGTCTGAACTCGTGCAATGTTAACCTAAAACGCAAGTAACCGCAAACTGTTTTATAAGTTAAGGTTAAGTTGTTATTATGTTGAGTCATCTACGTCGTCTGTCTGTCTACCTTAATTCTGCAGTTATTCTCGCTTATGTCTTTTCTCATTGTTTTTTTTTTTAACAGCTTTCTTGATTATAATTTACTTAGTCAGAGCATATCCGTGCACAAGTTTATGTGAATCGCTTACGAGTATATATTTTCTATATTTTTTCTTATATACAAAGATAAAATTACTGTATTGTTATAAATAGTAGCATGCAATTTACAGCAAAGAAAAAATACTATTGCGTATTTTTGGGGGAAACAAATAAAACAGTTTGCAGCCCCCTTTCAGGTGTTAAATAATGTTAATATTCCAGTTAAGAGTTTTTTTTTTCAAGGTAAAGTTTGTTCAATTTATTTAATCTATAACTTTTTCTATAGAGATGTAAACATATAATGTGGGAAGTTTTTTTCTAAAAAAAACACGACAAATCTCATCCATTAAACTACAACAGCTTATCTTTTCCTCTCCGTCCTCACTTCTTTCTGGCCATCATCGTGCTACGTCCCCAGGAAACATGCCTTGAGTGATTGGCCATATTGAAAGAAAGAAAGAATGCATGAATGGGTGCCATGTAAAGAATCATCTTGTGTTGCATTTTTGGGCATTTCGGTCTTCTTGTTTTACTTTTTAGTACGCCTTAATAGGTCGGTATAGACCGCTCCGTTTTGGTCTTGCAAAACACAGGGCATCGTCTTGCTAACAAAGGTATTTCATCTTGCGCTAGGGGTGGATAATGCGTCTGTGATAATTCGTGCTCGGTATTTTTAAAATAAATCCATCTTGCTAACAAACCTAAGCAATACTGTGCAAAAACATGTTCAATTTATCACTTAAGCGCGTTTGGAACTTGTCGATGATGCAACAAAATATTCTTTATACTATACATATATATATATAATATATTGTAAAATTCCTTATGCCCGGGCGCACTATCTCTTGTTTAGATGTCTGCTTCCAATTTGTGCATCTCTTGCGGTCTTAAGTTTTGTAAAACAAAATTTATAAATTTCCCGTTTAGGATTTGAATCCTGGTATCTTACAGTACTAGATTTATTTTCTTTGCTTCCATTTTATCCGCCGCACACTACCTCTGAAAGTACTATACACACGAAACCTAAAGACACATTCATTTGTTCCGTACTTTTAGTTGAACATTGCTTGCCAATATGTTATTACATTTGTACCTTCACGTACGCGAAAGAAAGTGTGCGTACATTTCTCAACTCAAACGGAAAAATTGAATTATAAACAACTTTGGACAAATTAGTGAAGATCATACAGTTAACAGCCTGCAATTGCTTTGGATATTTCATAATAATGTGAACAAGAGTAACACTAGACCTCCGCCATTGACTAGAAATTTCTTTGTCGCAAATATATGCTTCTTCTTTAAAGAACTGAATATAGATTAATTGATGATCAATTGCGACTGACAAACAGGTAACGCACGAGCTAAGCTGAGCGCAGGTTAAATGTGGCATGTGGAGAATAAAGTAACCTAAAGGAAAGAAAATGATAAACTAAAATAAGCTTTGCTTAGGTACCGCGCAGTAATCAAATGTTATTTAAAATGGAACAAGTAAAAATATTATAGTGGGCCACGACCCAACGTTAAATAACCTACGCCAACCTGCAAGTATTTATATAATGATTTTTTAAAATGGGGGGTTGTACGGAAAGGACTTCAACGAGTGGTCCAATCGGTGCACCAAATTTCATTAAAATATGCCAAAAAGTTTACACAAGACGGACAGACGGACAGACAAGTATAAATCGATTCAGAAAGTGCAGGACACTTGCATACATCTACATAAACTTAACATATCGTTGCACCACACATGGCATAGGGTATAAAAATTGTACCAGAATCTTATGCTTTTGAAGCTCTCTTACGAATGATTAATTTTTTCCAACATGTATCATACAACACATCAAACTTTACATATATTAAAAGTGAGTGCTAATATTCAGTTTCTTTCTCTACTATTTTTTTTTTCTCGATTTAAAGGCAAAAATTCGAGAAGAACAGTAGCGACAGTGAAAGATATTAAAAGCGTGAGAAACTTTAGAAAGAAAACACGAAAAACTTAACACCACCGAAGTGGAAAATCGAAACTAATCATAAATTTATTTTCCTATATAGTGTTTGCGTGTTTTTATGAGTGAGTTTATATCGTGCGTTTTAGAGGCACTACTTTTGTCGCTCGTTTTACCACAGCTTCGCTGTGCCGCCATCGATTGCCTTGTACGTGTGTTAGAGACTCTAATTTCGGTTTTTTTTTTTTTCATTTTTTCAAAAGTACGGTTTGCATAGATAATGAAAAATTCGAATGCATTTTATTTTGTTTTCTCTCATTTCCTCCATATGTCGCGTGAAAGTATGTTTCTTTTTCTACGCGCACAGTTAGTTATTGTGATATGACCGTAATTTGAATTTGTAAACATATTAATTTTATCATCATCATCATATTGTTGGAAGCGAAGCAACTGGGTAAATTGATATGAACAGGTTGAACGGAATAACTGAGTCAGATTGAATTTGAGAAAGAGACGTAAACGATGAACAAATTATCATTTTCTAAAGCGAACGCTGAAAATGACTTTTCCTTAATATTTGAAAGGAGTCAATATAATATGTGATGTTTGTGTTTTTTAGATCCGACTCTAGTGAACGGGTTCTCTTAGTTTGCTAGAAATTTAGGCAGATTTCATTTACTTGTGTAGCTCACGTTCAAACCGAATATAACTTTTTTAATTACATTTCTGATTGCCATCACTATGTCTCTTATATGATATGTGCCACCACATTTGTAACGTTATTTAGTTTTATACTGTATGCTTTTTTCTATGGAATTCGGGGAGGCAAGCATATGACATATAAGAAAAAAACGGCAAGTTATCTTTCATTTTTAGCGGGCTTTGTTTCTTTCACTTGACTAGAACTCAAGCATTTGTAACCGCGTTCCAAAGCTTTCATTGCATAGCTTTTAAAATGAGTGCACATGGTGAAGAGCCATCCATTTCTTACTGGGAGCCACGTTTCAGCTTTGTGAGGTGTCATTGATACATATAAGGTCTAGTGGCAAGTTTCGCGCTTTTTGCCTTTGGTTCACTTAAATACAATATTATTGTGCCCTACACCATCTGTAGTACAAGGTTAAGTTCGTGCGGATGTATGCAATACCCAGCAAGACTTGACACAGACCCATCATTTGTTTTGCCGTTCGACTCGGAAAGTGATTCTGAATCGATATAAGCTTGTTTGTCCGTCCTCTTTTCTAGTGTCCAATCTATGAAAACTGTTCGGGATGGACTACTTTTCCGCCCACTTCCCATATAAATCGTTGTATGAACAAGGCTAGGGTGGCATAGGGTATACAATGGTGAACCGTGGAGCGCCATGGTGTTCTTACTTGTTATACCTATCATTGTGATTGCGTTAGATGTATTGCCTTGAAATTTCCTTATTTAAGACGATGTGAGAAGCCGCTATTTATTAATGAAAAGAAATGTTCTAAATTGCTTTCCACTCCTCCTTATATTCATCAAGCTAAATGAGAAGTTAGTCCTTAAGCTCTCTTTCAATTATCGAAATAAAATTTTATATTTTTTCTAATCGATCTAAGCTTGTCTGTCCTTCTCTCCGGTTTACATTCCTATGCCCAACATATAGGTCGTAATTTATGAGATATTTTGATGAAATTTCGTACATCGACACGCTTTGACCCAAAAACAATCGCTATGGCAAATAGTTCAGATCGGCCCCATTCTTCGACTACTTCCCATATAACATTTAATTTTGAAAACACGTTATATGGATAACTACGTTAAACGAAATATTGTACAGTATTTAACGGTGAGTAGTGTTCCACTATAGTGCTCTTCCTTGTTCTGTAGAATTTATTTTTTCAAGAAAATATTAATTTTTATTATTTAATCATAGGCATTTTAAAAAACATGAGCAAAATAATTTTATTTAAAAAGCCTTTTTCAGCAAAACGTTTAACTTACGATTCGTTTTCGTTGTGAAAGAAACAAGTTATAAGGAATTTCCTTTAATATGCTTCAGGCATTCCTTACAGGGATAATTTTATACATCTTTTGATTTTTTCCCTTTTTAATCATGAAAAGGAAATAAAAAAACAAAAGAAGATGTTATTTGGATAATTTGTGTAGATTTTTGTTATCTTATGGAAGAGAATATTTTTTAAGTTTTAACGCTACGTTTGTTTACGTTCATACGTGAAAAATAAAGTAAATAGAACTTTCCCGTTTATACAGTTGAACTGTAAACGTTAGAAATTACATAATTTCCCCAGATAAGGTTCAAATGTGTGCACAATTATTTTGATTTATTTTTTCTATTAACGGTTGCATTAGTAACAAATTTTTGAATTTTGCATTAATTCTTAAGTGAGGAGAAACCATTTGGTTTCTTGTACATATCGTACTACGTTTACTTATGCTAGTTGCATTTACTTATGCTTAGCATTTCTGATATTTCACTCACACTTTGTTTTCGCAATGCAGCTTCAAATAAAACAAGTTAAAAATGTGCAGCCGGGCAAACGCGACTACTACGTAGCCTATAACATTTTGCCTAATACAACACAATTACATCTCCTTACTATGTAAAAATGCTTACTTGTTATGAAATCCCTTAAATAGAAAGAGTAGCGCAATTGAAATGCACATCGTTGAAATTTGATTACTTTTTTTTTTTCAAAAACGTAAATATTCCTCACTTATTTTCGTTATAAAATACCGTAAAGTAGACCTTGTCGCCATATAAGGTCTTACTTTTTATGGCAATCCCTATTTGCGGAAAGGGGCCCGAAATGCAGTCCAACGTGATCCAAGTTCACTATTGAAAAAGTAAGAGCTTAATATATCTTTGCACGGTATAGTAATGTTAGCGCATGTATCCATGTGCTACACCACTTGTGATAAGGAGACATTAGCTGTTGACTACGCTAAGCAACGTCGACGAGGACTTGAGATATAACAATTTTTCATTGTAGTAATCGATTTGGAACCATTTTTGGAATATAAGCATGTCTGTCCGTTTGACTGTTCAGTTTACAGGGCGCAAAAATTCCGACAGTCTTATCTTAATAAACTCGAACGTCGACGCCAATGACGTGTCGATGCCACGCGAGTAGTTCACTTCATAGCTGCTCGTCAACATTCAAAACGACCGTAAGTTCTTGTCAGATAGATTTCCATTGCATGTGCGGATTACACGCTTTCCCACATTTGTTGCTGCCTAAGCACAAATCTCACTTCGCATCTCATTTATTTGTTGCCGAAACTACGATACTTACTTTGTTTCATTAGTTACCCTTTCATGTTGCATATTGAAACAGAACACTAAACGTAAACTTCAATGTTTTAACAACACATGTTCAAAAATGGTATTTATCATCTCCTGATCTCGTTTGCGTCACGCGAAAAACACGGCATAAGCTCATGCTATTTATCAACGGAATATATAAATATTTAAAATAACGCAAGTCGAAAGTATGATTCATTCCTGGCACACCAACAACCACGCAATGCGTTACAAATAGAATGTTTTTTTTTTTTGCTATTTTAGCTCATATGATGTTTGCACGAGTTGAATGTTTAAAGGCTATCAAATATCCGTAGTTTGGAGGAATTGAAATTTCCTTTTTGCTCGTGTTTAACCGCATGCAGTTTAACCGCATCAGTGATATAATGTTGCATACCAAGTAAAGCATATAACAGTAAACGGAGGTTTTACTTAAAACATAATCTTTCAAGCTGAAAATTCAGCTTAGTCAGCAATGTGTTGTGCTATCCTCTCTTCAAGATGAGTTTAAAAGTCTAGGATAAGCTTACGGCTTCCGTTAAGGGGGAAGCTCACACGGCAGTCGCTTTTTTTAACTTGAGAGTACAAACATCACATTTTACATTCGATATCGAGCAAAATTCGTATACACTGTCGGGTACCATCAGTAAGAATATATAAATAAGATAGAGTGCGCGATTGTAGTTTTAAGTTGGCCCAATCATGTATGAATCACTGCCAAGTTATATAAAAATATGATTTTAAATATTGTAAGGGGAATCGTTCTTTCTGCCATATTGCGAACACTTGCGTGACTTGTGTAGATAGGTGACATCGGGAAAATGATCGAAATCAGGAAAGTGCAGAATACTACAACAAACAAAATTGAGGAAGTTTACAGCACTGGCCGATCCAACTGAGCTTTCACGAAAATATCCAAGATGAAATTGTCGGAATGTGACAAAAAAGCAAATATTCAGGATGCAAACGGTCAGCCATTGCGGCACCTGGCTCCGAAACTCGCATAACTAACGTCACTAGAATAGGATGTAATCTCAGTTTCAAGCAATCAGAGATGGTCCTGTCGAAACAGAGTCTCTAATTTTAGATTACAGAAGTAAACGGCTTCTCTTCACGATAGCTACGAGAGGTGAGTTGTTCTGCTGACATGGTATTCGCACAGGAACGTAAAAAGAATTAATAGCTAGCAATTCAGAAGTGTTTTGAATGTTTTAAAAAAAAAAAATGATAAGGAAAATAGGAGGTGGTTACAGCGTCGGAAACCGAAGTTCATATGAGTCATTGTGTCAAATATATATTGAAAAATAATAACAACGATCTCAAAATTAATTTAACATCAAAGCTTACAACTATTATATGTTTTATTTTTTTTCAAAGTAGACTACAAATCCTCTTACTAATGATAAGATCAGAATAACAGTAAAACTCAAGTGAAAAAAAATCCAACGGATTGTGTTGTAATATTCGCATGTTTTGTAACGTGACGTATCGAGACAATGTTTGAGAAGGGCCGCGTGATATGAGGGAGTCTTGTACCGGCAGACTTGAAATGTAAATCAAGCTGAGTCATATATATCTTTGTCTAAAATGTAACGTACTTTTCATGTTTTCGTAATTCCTAACATTTTTGCTCCCTTGTGCTTATATAAAGCTTTTATAACGTGACAAACCCAACAAAAAAAAATAATCTTTCATTTCACTTGTTTTAGTCGAATACTCATGCTCGTGTCTATGTCATGTGAGAGTAATTAAGTGAGCGGGCGTGAAAGCCACCTCGATTCACAGTCTGACCACTGGCTTTAAAGTACATATGCGTAATACTTTGACCAAATAAGATAACAACACTGTTCAAGTGAAATTGTGCGAGTACATTGAATATAAGAAACAATTTTTTTCTAACGTGGTAGCATTGTGACAGATAACTGTATCAAATTTAACATCATAAGCGCTACGCTTGGTTATGCAACGATTTTAAGTAAACAAGTTGCATTCAATTCTGTTTCCGAAATGAAATGAGGTGCGACTTGAGTCTACAAATTCAACTGAATATATGTATATATGTACATAAAAGATGAGCCAAGATCGAAAATACCGTGGCAAAGTCAAGATAACGTTAAAAGCTTTCTTATATTATCGTGACGTATGGATTGCTTCGGCCGAGCTGTTAACAATTTGAGTTTGAGGATTACTTTCAAGGCGACGAAATAGGTTTGGAATAATAAGTAGATTTAAAAAAGGAAAAATTAAATTGGTCTTACCTTTGGACACATTAGCAGGGTCATCTGAATATGAAAAATGCCGGGATGAAAAAGTCCTAAACAAGAGAAATAAAGCAGTTTTTAATTGGAACAGTTTCAACATATAATTTTCGGAATATTAATTCGGAGAAAGGATCTAGTTGGACGCAGTCGACGAGCACCGGTAGTGTGCATAAAACATAAAAAAACAAATATTGAAAAGTAAAATTAAACAAAAGGCAAGACCAAACATAAAATGTCCTACAGTGTTTCCCCTAATATGTATTTTGTATCTTATTGCCATATAAATAAAAGCCTGCTTTTCTTGAGACTTCTTCGTGTGAAAAGTTCAGAAACATACTCCTATATAATTCGAACATAGCAAGTTTTAGGGTCTGATCATTATATTGTATCAATTTTGATCATAAAAAATCTAAATAAATCCTCTTGTTTTCCTGTAAGGGTTTGCTTTTTCTAAGAAACTTTCTGTATTTTACTAAACTAATATTATTCATTGTTTTTTATAAACAAAGTAAAATTTTTTTCCTATGATTTTTAAAAGTAGAGTTTTATGCAGGGACGTATCCGAACGGTAATTTCCGTCCTGCGGTGAGAATGATTTGTCATCTTTTATTCAAATATCTGATTGATCACGAAGATTATGGGACACACGGATAGAAACATGCTTCTGAACTGATTTTTATAATAAAAAGTGGATCTATTCCAAGTCCTTTTGCATATGTTCGCGAAAACTTGATATGGGCTTTTACGGATGCAGGGCATAAACACTGATGGGTTAATTACCGCATTGACCAACTTTATCGTAGCGAATGATGCCGACAAATAATGGTTGATGAGCACACGGTGTAGACAATAGTAGAGACTGCCAGTATTATATCAAAACTAAGAGATGCAATTTAAAATCTATCGCCCATGAAGTGTTGAGCTCAGAATTATATCCTTGCCACATCATCTTCATCACGAATATAATTCCTCCTGTTTTCATACCTTCTTGAGAAATTTGCTTGCACGAACACGTACAGCCTGGTGTTGACATATTTTATGGGCATTCTTATGAAGTAATAATGTAACATAGGAAATTTAACGCACAATGTTGTACGCCTTTCATCTACATATATCACATAACCTTGTATTTCATTAAGACTACATTGCGAATATATCTCTCTTCTGCTACTGTAAGGATGAAATTTGCAAATGAACGAAGTATCTATGCCAATGCATTTGAATCATTTGAATTGCTTATTGCTTTATATTTATTGCATTAAGGTTGCGATCATTTCAATTTTGATGGGCTTTGATGGGTTTGTATTCGGTAAATACGATGACATGGGAAATTTATTTCCGAACCGGTAAATTTCTTTTCATACATTGGGCTATTAGTTATAAAAGAGTTTGTTAGCATGTTGCGAAAAGAAATAATTCTGTTTTTTACTTTATCCCTTCGAAATATTTACTTTATACATTGTACACAGTGTGGCACACGGTCCATCGGTAATCCCATGCATGTGCTTGCGAAATATAACCAAAGTGACTTAGAATTAGCTTTAGTTCTCCCACCGTTGACAGCGTTTGATAGACTGCGCAGCGCCATTTCTTATTCTCGCTAATACAAAGATCGTATCGTTGATCGACCTGTGCACGACGGTAGGTGAAGTTTGTGGTCTGAAGATAAGACACAATTTGTTCTCCTAGCAGCATAAGATATGAATCAAGATGGCGCCGACTTCATACCTATCCACTAGGGAGTTAGTGGATAACGATGACGCTTGCTTCATAGCTAGCCGTTAAGGAGATAGTGTCAAAAATTAGACCAATTATTTTAATGGCATCATTCGGCCTTTCTCAACTTTTTTGTCTTTTATCTCGCAACATTTTTTTGGAATATGTTGGTTTGATTCAAAGTCAACTCAATTCAATGTAAAAGTGACTGAAGTTATGTAGGCGCGTTAATTAAATGGAGGCGAGTAATTAAATGGAATGAATGCAAATCATTAGCGATTTCGTTAGTCCTCGATTTTTAAAGCCTATGTAATACAGCGGTTTGTTAAATTTGTACAGATGTGTGCAAGCTCACTGCGCTTTCTGAATTGTTTTAAGTTTGTCTGTCCGTCTTTTCATCTTGTTTTCTTGGGTTCAATTTTTGAAATATTCGGATGACATTTGGTGCAGCGGCGTATTTTGGTCTAGACACGAACGTTATCGAAAATTGTTCGGATCGGGTCACTTTTTCGACCACTTCCCATACAGCGTCTTATTTTGGAAAGTCATTATATTGTTACGGAAATCCAAAATCTAGTCATTTACTACAACCAAATGTACATTCGTGAGGCGTCATGCAGCTGCAGTCCAATGAAGGCGGTTAGCGGAAAAGCAGACAGGTAAAAGCAAAGTGCATATTCGCAGACGCGTCATGCAGCTGCGGGCTAATGAAAACGGTTATCAACAAAAGCAGGTTAACGAATTAAAAATCAAGTCATAAAATGAGGTGCTAGTATTTGAAGGCAAAAATGTATATACATAGAATATTTGTGAAAGACTGCAGAGTAAAAAGAGAATATTTGAGTTAAGCAGTCGAAAGTATTGCCAAAAATAATTTGTAAATAATCCCACATTTAAAGAAAAAAAAAAGAAGAACTATTAAGTGTAGAAGAACTTTGTAGAACTTTGAAGTGTATTTCTCTTGTACAAAAATATCCGCGATCCAGTGATACGGACTGTATCTTATAAAAGCGAATTTCATAACAATATGAATAGCTGTAGGATGGTAGAGTAACCTTTTATTATACCACGCGATTTGACATCCCTTTCTGGATTGATCCACGCGTGTCTGTCCGCCCGTTCTTATTGTTTTCTTTCCATTCAACCTGATGGAAACATTTTGAAGAGATTTGGTGCAATGACATGTTTTTGCGTATCGGGCCATTTTTTCGACTACTTTAGAACGAATTTTTTTGAAAAGTGGCTATATAAATAATTGTATTAAATAAAGTGGTTTTGGGTGCGCCAAGTCTCATTACTGTGTTTCCGAGTTATTATTAATTCTAGCGCCGCATGTATAATTATGCTTGCAGTAAATTTTGAAAGTAAGGCAAAAAAAAAAGTACTACGTCGTACAAGAAGATGAACTAACTGAGCCACTTTTTACTTTTTATTTGCCAGCATCGCCTCCCGATTGGACAAGTTATTCACCCGATACGGATTTTATATACTACCAAAAATGTGACGAAAGTGACAACTGCTACGGATTACGGCCTTCGGTCCAGATTAGGTATAAAATGAGTTGCAAAATTTCTCGGATACGCAGAGATTTGCATTTAAGTGCAAGAAAATAAATTTGATAAAATTTTTCTAAAGTGATGAAACTTTCTTGATATTTATTTGCAAGAAAAAAGTTATTTATTTATGTAAGCATAGTATCGAACGGTATAGTTAACACACATTGTTAGAAATTTGCAATAAACTCAGTAAAGATCAATACGTGATTCCTTTGATGGTAAATTCTTATGTTAAAAGGTGTTTCTTTTCCGTACTTAAGTTCTCCCCACACTGTTAGGCATATGTTTACTCACCTCGTTACGCAATTGTTATGCAGAAACTTTAGTATTTTCCATCGGTATAGGTTAGGGTATGGCAAGCAAATATGTCTATATACCTGAACGTGCTTGAATTCAAACAAATGTACATAGATGAATGTATATATTTAATGTATTCATCTCTAAACTTAATGCATACCATTGTTATTTATTTGAACAAGCGTTCATCATGCTAGGTTACACTCAACGTTATTGCGCTGCATACATAAACGTATTTCATCACAAGAGTATTACTTTCGATTTTCATATATATATTTCTATAATGTTTTCACTTTCTTCTAACGAATCATTGTTGTTGTTGCAATTTATTAAAGTCAGCTTCCGAATTGTTTTGTATTTTTATGCTTTATCTCTACAGATGCTATACAAGCATTTTTACCCAGTGATTAGATGCACTATTCTCAGCAGACTATGCCTTTTGTGACTTCGAGTTTTAATTTACTTTTCAATGCATTAGTAAAGTAAAACTAATAAAACAAAGAAAACGCTTTGCTTTCCAAAGATGGCCTTGTTCGCCCAATTTTTTGGTTAACATATAATTGCTTTGCAGGCAATGAATTCAATAAATTAAAGTACTTCTTCAACGATTCCATTAGATTTGGATAAGTTTCGCGTTATGTTTCCCGAAACTTTGTGAGAGTATCTTCTTAAAAGGCAATTAGCTGCTTCTTGAGTCAGAGAAGATAGAAGATATATATTCTTGGAATTATTTGATAAAATCGAACCGCTTCCGTTCCACATACAATTTATTATACCCTATACCGCTTCTGGTACACTATATATGAAGTTGGTATGGACATAAGTAACACCCAGGAGGACTCAAGTAGAACTTACTTGCTAAGCATGTCTGTAAATCTATTTGGTTGGGAGGACTATAAACCCTGATAGAATGGGAAATTTTTTTTTACCGAAATGTGATAAAAAATTTGAGTTAAGTTAGGCATGAGAGTGGGCAACTTTGTCTGGTTATTTATTGGAGCATTTATTTTTGTCATTAAAAAATTTTGTTATGCACTTTAATTATTTCTAAAATAATTTCTGACGATTTCTACATATATACATTCAAACTGTAGCAAATGGTTGAGAAAACCTTCTGGTGCGAATAATCGGCTTGAAGTACTAAAAGGCTTGCATATTGACCCGAACATGGCTAATTCGCATTTACTATCGAAAAGTATGTGTTTCATATAAATTAATTGCATTGAAAATTATTTATTTATTTTTTTTTTTTTTTTGTGGAATACCATTAGGATCAGAAGTTCATACATGGATGAATGATTATGGCTATAAATGGAGATTGATTTGTGCTTTTATTAGATTATGCTACCAAAGCCTTTATTGCTTTGTTTTGATCTTTCTCTGTTTAAAGATATATAAATTTTTGAAAGGAGCCTGGCTTGGACTGTATGAAGTAAAAGTTAAAAAATAAACAATAAATCAAACTCGAACTGAAGAGTTTTAGAATTTAGAGGATGTAATTTAAGATAGCTGTAGCGACCCTGACTTCACAATCGCTTTGTCAATTCATACAAATTGGAGAATTTTTATTCATTGCTTGACTTAAGTGGAGGGCAGCTTTAAGTAAAGAGAACGAATAACAGTAAGCGAAGTACCAAATTCTTTCATTTGTTAGAAGATTGTATTTTTTAGAAATGAACAGAGCAAATAATATTTTTTTCTGCAACCCATTCATCACAAATTTTTTTTAAACATCTGTACTAAAAGAAATCTGTCTTTAATCATTTTTAGTGAGCACTAAGTATTTCAATACTTTTTATTGGCGTTTAAGGCATTTTTAAAGGCATACAATATACGACCATAAACAAAATTTTATGTTCATCAGTCGTAATATGAATATGTGCTATGTACGTAAAAAACAAAATTGTTAGGAATCGGTTTATGTATGAAGATGTGTGTAAAGATACTTTGCAACCGCAGCAGATACAGAATTTTCATTGCTAGTCTTTAGTGGAAAAAGGATTTATAATAAATTATGAGACGGTTTGTACTTAAATGTTATATCAAATTTGCTGCCTACAGCATAATTAAAATGTTTTGCGTACAAATAAGTTTTGAGGGTTAAATAACATAAATGTGCAACCTTGAATCTCTCTTCATAACAATTGGTCCATGGTAGCTACGACTTTTCAGGCAATTCTCGAGTTCCAGTTTGAGAAAAGCCTCCTTCTTTAAGGATATCCCTGGGAGCACCCATATTTAAGCATCGTCATAAGAATTAAAGTATAGTTCCAACAAACAATAAACCATGATTAATACCTGCTGATAGCATCGGGATAGGATCGATAGGACGTTCCCCGTTAGAATTGCAAACATTCCCTGAACGAGTTTTGTCGAATTTCTTCACACTAAGAATTCACGACATCATTACTTTTGGTATATTAAGCCCATTTGTTGGTGCAATTGCATTAATTATTGGACGTAGTATTATTTAGAGATGGTTTCACTTGATTAGACCCACATTTAATACGCCACACCCAGTTAAACCTTTGAACGGGACCATCAAGGATATTCAGCCTTATCCTCGATGTTATTGCTTCGAATACTCTCTTAACCTTTGAAGGGCATCTAGTGTTCATTACTCGTACGAATTTGACCACGCTATCCTTTGAATTAAAGTTAGAGCGTAGACCATGTATTTATTTATTTTTTGAATCGAGATAAAACATATCCACCACCAGCAAATGGCAAACAAAGCCAAGTTTTAGTTTGTGTTGTAATGTGAACTCGTCGTTATCCGATTGGTCCGTTCCCAGTACCAACCTGCGTGAGGGGACTTCCAATAATTTTTGAACCTGACGTCTTAAGTTTTGCAGGCGAATGATTACTATCACCGACAATTACATATAAGGCCAAGAGACTCATTCAGATTTTTACATTAATCAATATTATGATATAGATCTTTGACACTGTGTATAAGCCCGTGTAATTGTATGTGTGAATGTCGTTGTAAATACAGATGACATATCTCCGTACGTCTCAAGCAGAAGTTTTGTCTCCTTCGGATCAGTTCAGATCGATGCAGTCATACTTAAGAGATCTGCCGCTTTGCAAAGTGAAAGATGTGCGAAAATGGGTTGATGGCAAGTTTCAACTGCGGGGGCGTCCACAAGATACCCGGTATATGGCAAAAGACAAAGATAATGCGTGTTTCGATTGTTCGTTTTAAATACAGTTATGCACCTATTATATATATATATATATATATATATAGTAATTAATCTTATTTGTCGAAGCTCGGAAGACTCATTCTGACTTCTTACTGTAATGATCTACTTTTCTAGATGAAGTCAGAAAAGCACATTTTGATCTGCACATATTACGTCACAATTCACTGTTCATTTTGAATTTTTAATCCTGAATATTTACTTCAATATAAAGAAACAAATTCGCGGCACTGTAAAATTTTATTATGCCATAAAGTTATTCATCTTGCGATTTTACTTTCTTTGTTAGGAATACTGTTACATAATTTCATGCTCTCTTATTGCTAATCATCGTCACCAATATATAAACGGATTCAGTTAATTATTGATTTCCTTTGTTAATAAGAAAATCCTGTTAACAGCTTATGTCGTTGTTGTCGTAAGCGTAATTCGCATTCCGTATAACTAATATTTATTAGATATTTTTTATTAAAGGTAGTACGTAATACAAACAAACAAACAAATGACAAACATCAACAATGCAAAGATTCAACTGCTGAAATGAATTCTTAGTCGTATACAAATAAAGTTGCATTCATCCATTCCCCCCAGCACAAGCTAAAAATCTTAAAAAGTTATATATTTCTTTGCGAGCTAAGAGCAAACATCATAAATGCATTTGATATACTTACACAAAACTCGTGTAAAAACTCGGTGCATGGATAATTCCGATCACCGGATAGAAGCCGACAATTGCATAATTATTTGCAAGTTTTGTATATTAGATGTGCTGGTGTAATCAAAAAGTCCTAAGACTTTCCCAGAAGGCTTTTTGTAGTAAGATTTCATCAAAACTTATCTATTGACAGTTGGCATATTTTTGACATCACGTAAATACCTTTTGGACTGATCACTAGTAATTTTCAAGTTTTTAAGACATCTTTACAAGAATTTTGACTAAAATGCAATCATCTTCTACTCTAGTTCATGTTTAGTTAACTGCTTTCGCGTATAAACTTTATATTTGAACTCTTTTTTTTTAATTCGCAAATTTTTTTTGTACCCATCACCGAAGCATGATGAGTATGGAGTAGGGAAGCTTTAGAGAAACCACAATCAGCAGTGTAGTGGCCGTTGTAAACATTCTCCAGCCCGCAAGAGTCAAGCTATCGACTTTAAAGAAGGGGAAGCAGACTTCAGAGACCCCGCAGAGTATATATATTCTTGATCAGCATCAACTTGTGAATCGATTTCAACGTATCCGTCTATCCGTCTAGCTGTCTGCTTTTCTACAAAAATGACTTCGACTTCAAATTTGGCAAAAACATTGAAAGTTTTTGCACGAAGGTTGTTATTGAAAATGGGCCAAATTGGTGAGACAGGGCGCCCGTAATATAACTTAGACTGAAAGAAACTCCGTTTCGCCAACCAAAAATTTGTGGGTTTTTGCTCATTACTCACAATTTATGAAAGATAGAAGAACGAAGTTTTCTACTTTGCCGAAAACTCTAGTATTTATATATAAAATTGGAAAAAAAACGGCCAAAATTATAAGCGATTAAGTTTTCCATTTTGAGTTTTTATTTACGATTGAATTCGGTCTTCTTTTAAAACTGTTTTGTACACTGCTTAAATGAAAATATATTAACTGCCTAAAAATGAATATGGAAGGCAGCGCGATTAATTTTTTTTTTATACCAGCGATAAGGGTATCAAATAATAGAACATGGAGAATAGCATGCGAAAAGCATAATGGTGGGTATACGAAATTTGGTGAAAATTTCTTTCTTATTTCTTTTCTTTCAATATAATTAGTAAAAGATTGTTTGTCTCTGTGATGCAATTTTCTTTTATAGGAGGGGAAAGTAGTTTAGAGGTTATCTGCCTTTTTTTTTGGTAAATTTCGTTCGTCCATTTATTCATATAAGAGTGAAGTATCTGCACTCGATTATCTCACGAATTACCTAACCTAGCACAGAGATCCTGATCAAGTATTTTTTTATTTTTTTTAAGTTGAAATTTTCTAAATATTTTAATGAAGTTTGATACACCGACGTGTTTTGATGCAAGGATGAACCCTACCGAAAATGGTTTGGATCGGTCCACTTTTTCGTCCACTGGCTGTATAACGTCTTACATTGAAAAGTCGTTATATGGGAAAAAATTGCAATTTTCAAGAATATTCGACAAAACTTCTTGAGTAATTTTTAAATTTAAAATTTTTTGAACCCTTTCCTATATGACTGTTCCGACGAAAACTGAATCTTTCAAAGACTTTGCCTTTGTATCAAAATAACATGCGATTTTTGATGCATTATTACCAAAACGAGTGAAGTAGGCGAAATGGTGTAGGGTATCGAACGGTCGACCTTGTTCCCATACAATATTTTTACTTGTTCCAAACGAACAATTAATAAACCGAACTTTTAATTCTTATGTAAGTTT
Organism: Glossina fuscipes; assembly: GCF_014805625.2. Classification (NCBI taxonomy): domain Eukaryota; kingdom Metazoa; phylum Arthropoda; class Insecta; order Diptera; family Glossinidae; genus Glossina; species Glossina fuscipes. The sequence goes on from NW_023998416.1 coordinate 20,835,125, forward strand.
TTGATGTTTTGTAAAAATTTTTGTTTTTCTAGTACAAAAATAAATTGACCGATTTGTAAGAGAGCGTTTTCTGATAACAATAACATCAACAAATATAACAATGCAATGATAACTTTTAAATCCATTGATGCATAAAGTATAAAAATGGTATATAACATGTTTGCGGTTGACTGAAAGCATGGATAAAAAATGGTTTCGCAATTTAAAAGCTCGTATTTTCATTGTTCGAAACAATTCAATGTGAATTTATTTAAACGAATAAAAATGTGATTTACATACGATATGCGAAATCTTTTTTCAAAAGTAAGTTTGAAAAAAAAAAAATTTTATTATTTTTTATATAAGAAGAAGAAATTGCATTATATAAATTATTCTAGAAAAGTGGACGAATGGTGGAGTGACAGACAGATAGAGGGGCTAACCTCTCTACGTCTATCGCTAAACGACTATCTACATCTTTTCCGCCGATAAAATTATTTTCCATTTACGATGTTATTGAAAGTTCTGATAAATCTAATACACCCTTGTGGTGGTGGTGATTAGATTAGATTTCCGTAATTCTTGTCATTTATTGAATCCACTTGTAAAAATCAACATTGACATAATACCTAGTAAATATTTTGTAAAAATAAGTTATACTTAGGCCAAAGAAAAGCTGCCTGCATGCATTCTCTGCACCAAGTGAGGGAGCGAAAATCAGTTAATGTATGAAAAGAAAACAAAAAAAAAAAAAAAGAACTCATCTTAAAGCCGCCACCAAATGGCTCACTATTTAAAGAAAAATGAGTAATCAGAAAAAACATAAAGCAACCGATGTGTTAACACCACGAAAAAGGAAAATCCAAGATCTTACTATGCGCAAGAATGGTAATAATTTATCCATTTCACAAACACAATGGTGAACTCAGTCCACCAAAATTCTCTAGTGGCTGTACATATTGATATTTTGTATCTCACTACGTTTGAAATGATATATTATCTCAAGATATACTTTCTAAGTAGGTCTGTGAAAATTTAGAAGCCGAATTAGAGCCGATTTTCTATCTGTGGAATTTTACATTAGTCGGACAGACAAGCTTAGATCAGTGCTAGGAAAGGTGGGTCTATCGTAAGTGGTGCTGTGTCGCACGCACACTTAATACAAAGATATACAATCACTTTAAAGAAAATTTCTTCCCTCCATCCATAGTCCTAATAATAAGAATATACGAGATTATCCTTCATAGAAATCTATCAAAAATTAAATAATATACGAGATAGCCTGGGCAGTCCCAACATCAAGCCTTTCTACAGATCTGGCAGTCCATAAAAAATGTCTGCAAAAATATCTAAAGGTTTTTTTGTTATTATTAACAAAACTTTGCTTCTAAGAGAAAACCTCTAATTCAGATAGAAACTCAACAAAGTAACTGAAAAAGTATCCCTTAATAATAAATCATAAACCATTTCAAATGTATTGTCTCTGTTAGATATTATGGAAAAGATGAATGAAGATTAAGACGCGTGCAATCAAAAATTTCACCTCTGCAAATCGCCCAAAAGGATTTGCTGGTGCGGCAGGCTTTACAACATCAATCTTCATGTTCCTTGGTTAACGCTGAAGAAATGGACTTCAACATGTCTTTGCAAACAATCTTGAAGGTGAAGTTGTATCGATCTTGAGGCAAATTTGATGGCCAATTAAAATTTTCTAAATTACTTTCGACACAAGACCGAAATAAAGAACAAATTTTTCTCGAACCACTTATAATGAAGTCGAACATTGTATACGGCACCGATTCCATTACAATCTGACCATTGCCAAAAACATGAAAGGCATATGTAGTTTGACAACACTGCCTACGAAAATGAAAAATTTATTCTTTCTTTTATTTTTCAAAGGAAAATTATCATCTCTCACCTAAAGGCCGTAGCAGTCATGTCTGCAGACAGCATTTTGGATAACATAATTAAGAGATCCTTAGGTTCTATTACATGGGGTTTTGAATTCCAAGATGTGTTCAGATAAGCTCCCATTAATTTTATAGCCACCTTGTAAGGTTTATACTTCCTTCTTATAATGCAAGATCCGGTAAAAGACTATTTTGAAAAAAAAAAAAAAAAAAAAAAAATGCAAAAACATTGATGAAAATACTTTTTGGCATTTGATTATTGAGAGAACATCGAAGACCACCCCAATTACTCTATTGTTATCGCTTTGTAAGGGAAATACTTGACTTCATACTCTTATCATAAAAAGTAAAGTATCATATAAAGTAAAATAAATGGTAACAATGATAATTTTCTTTCTTTACCTTGAGCAACCGTATTAATGTTAGATTATACAGCGTTACAGACTGCTGGTGATTCACATATCCGATTTCATTATCGATCAAGCTGAAGAAATGGAATACAAACAAACTAAGTTGACGACGATCAGTTTCCTTGTAATTACTCTTAAGTACTGATAACAAGATACCGCAAAATGTATTTTCTAAACCTGAGCTTATATATGCTTCCGTAACTATTTTGATGGTCTGCAATAAGAAGCGAGGCAAGAAAATTAGAGAAAAAATTGTTCTCGATGCAATTTTATTTTTTTTTATTTTTTTACCTTTAATACGGAACCCGTAATATTCGGTGGATTAAGCGATTTTTGATATTTCAAGGCTGTACGGAAGTCATGCATTATTGCTAGGTTGCTTACATCGCGCAGACATTTACAAACACCACGTATATGAATATGATCTTTGACGTCACTATACTGGATAATTTTTTCCAATATATCTAATGGCAAGTCGCATAAATTTATGCGCCGCGAAATTATTGCAGTTTGCTCGCGAATATTCAATGCGCTTGCACATGATTCATTCTCTGTATTACTCGATATGGTGTACGATTTTTTCATAATTGTAGTTTTAGAAGCAAGTTCAAGTCAAAAACGAATATATTTTTAATGAAAATTGGGTAAAATGTGAAGTTTTCAGTAAATGATTGACATTGGTGTCTTCTTCTTCTTCTTCTTAAGTGTTCACCGAGTAACAACAGAGCAGTTTAAAAAGAAAATCTGATTTCATCACGAAGCTCTTTGTGTTGTTATTTTTTTATATTCAATTATTAAATTTCATTCAAGTTAATGTCTTATTAGTTTTGGCGTTCTATACGTCCGCCGCGCTTTTATACCCATTTTGGCAAAACGTTTGCAGAAGTAAGCTTCAGAGACGTTACAGAGTATGTATATTTTTGATCAGGACGAAGGAAGCTTCACCACGCAGCCCAGCAGAATATCCATATTCTCGGTTAGCAGCAAATTCTGAATCGATTTAAGCATTTCCGTCTATCCATCTATCCGTCTAGCTGTCTTCATGTCTGTCTACAAAAATTAAGCTATCGACTTCAGAAACATTGGAAGTTCTTGAACGCAGCTTAGTACTGAAAATCGGTCGAAAGATACGCCTACAGCACCATGTTAAATTGGGTGCACCTCTATTTTTCAAGACGAGTTGAAGATTGGTTTTTTACCCATTACTCACAACCTATAAGAGGTGAGCCTACAAAAATTTAAACGTATGAGGGATGCAATCGTACCTGTGTGACCACGTCTACTGCTTGTTATAGTATGTCACAATTTAATTCTTTTCTCCAATACCTTCATATAAAGTGTACAAAAATTTGAAAATATTCTATAGGCGATGGAAAAAATTGACTACGTCTACCATAAAGATAAAAATAAAGAAAAAAATAAAGATAAAAATAAAGAAAATATAGGAGAAAAATCATAACAAATATAATCTGACACTAAAGGATATGTCTTCTCCTCAGAAAGTAATTTAATAGCATCTCTAAAAGGTTGCGGAATACCACAACCTTTCTTTAATTTTATCATATTATAGTGTATCAAAATTGAATTGAAGTTATTTTCATATAGATTCATCAGATGTCCCCAAACATATTATACGGTTTTTGATATGGATGGAGTAAGCTTTCAAATCCAACTATATCTTAACTTTAATTATTTAACGCCTTAACGTTAACACAGTTCTGTTAACAGATATGATAGGTATCTTTGCAGGTTGAATTCGAATTTATCTTCGCACCCTTTACATATTTTCATTTAATATCAATATTGCTTGCAAATATGTAAGCAAAAAATAAAAGTGCACATATATATTAATGTATATGCATAGCATATACGGCATATAGCAGAGGTAATGACAAAGTTTAGCTACAATTATTACGGAATTATAGACATTAAGCAAACATTTGAAGACATATATTGCAAATTATTGTTTTTGTGTTGTTACCCACCAGCGAAGGAAATCTCATTTTTTAAAAACTTGTGCTACCATCATAAGCCTCAGGGCCACAGTAGCTACATTAAATACTGAATCCACCGAAGCATGTCCGTGTGTCCGCATGCAAAATTAAGATATCGCGCCAAAATTGTTGCGAAAATCGATTATGTTGCTTAAAGACGAAAAAGTTCTCTGGATTATTTGCTTATTACTCATTAAGTACAGCAGATAAAGCAATAAAAATGTACACATATATCTTATCGGTAACAACATCTGCACAAAAATTCGTCTCTTATTTATGTTTTTTTTTAAGGTCATGGCGGAGGATGTAAAAGATTCGGTCATAGTCGCATATTCGCGGCTTATCTTCTTTTCTTACTTGTTAATATTTAATAAAGTTATATATAAGTACAATTTAAGCAAACAATACTGCAAACAGACCAGAATTTCGAAACACATATTTTTTGGCATTACAAACGTAAATATACCGAACGAGAGTGAAAGCACGGAGAGAAAAGTGTGAAACGAAATGTTGGCCGGGCAGGAAAGGAATAGAAAAGTACGGGGACAAAAGATAATTTCGGTTGGGCAAGGGAAAAGTCTTTTAATTTTTTGCTTCGCCAGCGCTTCATTGATGTCTACCACAATTTTTTTTTTTGCCAACCGTTTACACTTTTTGTATTTATCTTGTGCAAATCCAATAGAATTTTGTGCACCTACACCAGCTGCGTCTTTGCTACATTGTTCCAGCACCAGTATATGGATTGCTACAACGATAGTTATAGCATCAAAATATCATTCCAGGCAGTATACACGGACAATCTCAAAGAAATTTTATGTGGTCTGTCATTTAAACAGACATGTGAAAACTAACGAAATCGGGACGAGGAGGGAATAATATGTTAAATGAATTGGTTATAAGCACGAGTATTGCTTTAAACGTGACCAATTGCAGTATCAATGCCTGATGGCATGTTAGTCGGCGAAAAACTAAGAAATGAATACGAAGACGCCTCTGTGTTCGTACGAAAACAATGACAAATACAAAGCGTAACATAAAAATTTATTTCATTTAAAGACCCACAGGACTGTTGGAATATCATTTACGATGAAAGTTTTTAATCCCTTTCTTATGTTAGACGTATGATCAGACGTAGTATCAGTTACATTTTTAGCTTTTCGTTATAAATTTAATTTATTTTAAACAATTGTTCTTAGAAAACGATTAAGTCCATTGTGTTAGTTAAATCAAAAGTAAGTTGTAGAACAAACGCCTTTCAATTTATTTTCTTTGTAATTAGCACCAAATTCGAAATCCGTATGGGTCTGACATATGCTGTAAATCTGTTTCTTTTCTGAGGAAAGGGTCCACTTTGATTTCGATCTTTGACAATATATTGCGTCATTTAGCCGCGTTTCTCCCGATTTTTTTTTTGCATGTTAAACTTTAATACTTTATCGTATGATTTTCAACTGGATGTCAATTCCATTTTCGTTTGCGGTACAAGGGTAAATTAAGTTTGAGTGGATGTATGCAATACTCAGAAAGATTTGAGATGGACTCATCTTTTATTATACTGATCGCTAAATGCGTTTGTCCGTCCGCCCACGTCCATCCGTGCCTGTCTTGCTTTTCGTGTTCAACCTATAGACCGCAATTTTTGGGATATTTTGATGAAATATGGACCACTTTTAAGATCAATTCTCCTACAGCACTTTATTTTGAAATGTTGGTATGTAAATAAGATTGTGGTGATGTAGGGTATTGACTGGTGAACCGTGTCGCTTAATATTTTCACTTTTGTGGATATTATACAGTGTATATCTTAAAAATTTTTTTCGAAAATGTAAGTTTTCGTTCAACTCTCAACGCTGGAAGTGTTTAACGTCAGATGTGTTCGTCAGTTTTCTTCGTTAACCATAAACACTGTTTAAAGTCGGATCAAAATAAGGTTAAATCGCTCAGATGGCTAGTCTATGTCGTTTTTAAACAAGAGAAAATTCATTTCAACTAATTTCGATTAAATTATTATCTTCTTTCTTCTTGCGTGTCTCTTAGCGCATCAGTAACTTTTCTCACACGTAAGGTATAAATATTGAAAACAAAACATGTTGTCTCGGGTATGTATGTACATCGCGCTTAAGCTCTTTAAATAAGGTTTTTTCTTTATGCTATGATGTGCAAGGCTTTTCTCAAACCGTTTGAAGCTTTGGGTGGCCGCATTCGTTCCCTCCAAAAACCAATATTTAATCAATGTACGAAATTGTGTAGTCTTGTGATGGATATGGAACACCTGGTTATAAAAATAACGTATTCACTCCACGATAATGACTTAAATGCAAACACCTTGAAAATAGATTCTGTTATATAATATTTCACGTCATACATATACAACTGGATAAATGGAACAACATTTGTTAGCACAATAGAAACGTTATAAAGCAATAAAAAAGTGTGGTAGTAGTGAGTAAATAGTCCTGTGCGAGGACCAATTAATTGCTTTGTTGCTCCAATCGCTGAAATATTTACAGTTTAACTGTCAATGGGGAATGTCTAAACGCAATGAAATTGGAAAACAAAATAATACAGTTTAGAGCCCAGCTTTCTGTAATCAACGAACATGATATATCCATAAATTTAACTAAGTAATTGTTTAGCGTTTATAGCGTTTCGTGTAAATCTAAACCTTTCGAGATAAATAACATTGCAACCAAGATTTTATTGTCCAAATGAGCAGATATTAAGATGCTTTAACGCGTTGCATGCGCGCACATCCACTTATTTTATACCGGACTTTGAAGGATGAGTGCATAACTCCGAATGTATTTAGCCATATTCGTCTGCTCATCTTTGTCTATATCTATATTCCCGTTTGCTATTTTGTTCATTTCATGTTTTTGTTATTACTATTACACCACTCACAATGGCAACGATGAACATGGAATGGTCAAACTTTGTGCATACATATATTTTTAGTCGATGCCTACTCTAGCCAAACACTTTTAAATTTTAAGAGATATTAATTTGACACTTGGCTAACTAATGACTAAAGACAATTATCGGAGACGTTGACTTCCGCTATTATTTATAGATCACTAGTAACGAGAAGTATAACCCAATTTTTCTTGCTGTTGACAACAGAGATATCCTAAGCTTAGGTGATAGGCAGCGGGAGATCTTCTTGTAATATTTGCAATGAATTAGATTTACTTTATTTCATGTTTTCATTCTTAGCCTAATACAATGTAGATAATGCGACGCGTTGGCATGCGTGTGCCGAAAAATATGCAGTGAAGGAATAGTTGATTGTATCAAATCCTCGCCATCATATTCGCCTTTACAGATTATGCAAAACTATTTTCGGATAGATTCAAACGAATCACCGCCACTGATCATTAAGCAGGATATCCACCAATTTAAATATATATTCGAGAACAGATCTTGTAAGGCTCATGAAGAATCTTTTCTTTACAGCAGGCTCGTCGAATGCCTCAAAATCCATCGTCTAACGAAGCTGAGCATATCGTCGACTATTGCGGACATCTAGAAAAATCAAGTTTCTTAATAATAGTTTTTCATCTATACTAGCTCTAGACACTACGCTGCAATTCAAAGAGGTCAGGTGAAGTTGACAAGTACGTTAGACAGTAGAAATTATCATTTTGCCGTTACGGTAACTATTCATCAAGTGAAAAAATACTCAAACAACTTACTAACCGCCTCGAGTTGAGCTATGCCACTATAATACCCAGTTAAAAGCTTATTCTCATTGCAAAAGAAGGAATAACTAACCAGCTTTCCCACCAAAGAAAATAGAAAAAGCCCAGCATATAGGGGTAACTCCAAGACTTTCGCAACTACAAAAATGTTTCAGTTTAAATTTTCAAAAAAAAATAAATATTTTAAAGAATTTTAAAATCTCACTCCATCCTTCGTAAATAGAAGATGAAGGAATATGTTTTAACTCTCAATAATATAATGGTAATTAAGGCATATATATTTTGAATGAATTGGGTAATCGTAGGACAATAAATTATAGACTTATATTGTTCTTTTCTCTGAAGGAATAAAGAATTTCTTTATTCCGAGCTTTTCCTTATTAAGTTATGTAAATATGTAAAGCTACTTGAAAGTAATGTGCAAATAATAACAAAAGCCGCAATATGCCAAAATATTTCATTTGAAAGGAAAACATTTCATCGCGACAGTACGCGAATGTTAAGAAGAATACCTTTGATGGAACATACGAGATGCGATAAAGAGATTGGGTATAAAAATTCATAGTTGACAAAGTTAAAAAGGTGACCTTACGGCCGAAGCATATTCCAGAATAGGTCACACTAAACGCGTACATAGTTGTTTCGCATCATCAGAATCATCGAATTCCCACGCGCAGCGTTTAGTGAAATCCAGTAATCATCTCGCTTCATTCACAGTGTGCTAAATATGTAAATTGAAACAGAGAAGAAAGATCTCGCTTTTGAGGACACACGATACTGCGAGCCAGAACGAATGGTGGATAAGTCGATCAAGACATTGAAGAGGTAAAGTTGACAATTTTCTCTTTTGCTGTGTGCATCAGAATATGATAAAAAAAATTATGAATAATTCTTTTCAGTTCACTTACGTCCAATCTTTCAGAGGTAGCCCCCTATTCTGACGGTGAAAATCAAAAAGGAGTGATGAAAGTGCAGAAAGGGAAAGAGATAAGGAGGTGGTCACAACTCATTGGGTGTGTGTCCTGTCGGTAAGTGTTATGCCTTTAGCGACGAAGCACTCACTATCGTTACCCATGAATGCTGAATTCGTAATCGCCAATCTTACCTATTCGGCTGCTCTTGATGGTGTTGATGTTTTATTGAAGTCTGCCTAGAGATAGATCGTACTTCGGTAAAGTGGTGCTTATATATACATCAGAAGCGCTATCTAAATGGTGTGGATACGAAAAAAATAATTGATCCTTGCACTGCAAGTAAAGAATTAATATAATATTTCCGTACCCCACGTACATATCCTTTATAAGTTAACATAGCTAACTTACACACGAATAAACAAAAAAGGACAAACAGACTTTCAACTTTTGAAACTATTTATAAAATCGCAAGGTTGTTGCAGTATGTTTTTAGAATCCGGCGTAAACAATAACATGCAACCATGTTGTTTTAAAGTCTACTTTCATGTAAAACCTATCCATTACATGAATTGCCAGAGAAAACGTTTTGTTTGCCTTTGCATTAAAAACGATTGTTTGACTTATTAACAGATTGTATCCTGCGGACTTCTTTTATATGGATGGCTACGTAACGTAAACGACAATAGCAACCAACACGGTAAGTATCTGTTTGCTCTATTATATACAGTATACACGCCTTAGGTTGGCTTGCTTTCAATGCTTAAGCCGCACTTTACAACTTGTTTTAAAATCAAAAGTACACACGCACACCCAGTACGCTTTGTTGTTCAATGAAAAAGTGAATACGTTTAGTTGAACAAGCCAGAAAGTTGCTGTCAACATATGACGAATATTTGATACCCAACATCGCGAACCAATATAACGCGTACATGGGGTCGAATTCTGCAATGGACTCTTAAGAACTGCTTGTGGGGGCTTTTAGTTACGTACCTGTTAGACACTGTAACTATTGTAGGTGTGCCTATAACCGGATGGCCTACATTTTTTTCTACTTCCCTATTTGTAAATGTGTTTACATAGACATAATTTTCTAATGCAGACGGCAAACGACAGACGAATGGACATCGCTTTATCAACTCGCAATCTTACGCTAATCAACACTACGTCTTTTGGGATCCCTGGTGCATATCTATGGGTACCGCGAACAGAAATAAGAGATTTATATACACTCGTGTTTCTTCGGTTACTTCGGAATCATCAATGAACACCAGAATTAATTTTGGCTTTAAAATGCATTGCTAAATACATTTAAATTACTAATAGTGTTACACTTCCTAAGAGAATACTCCAGTCTTTTCCAGTCTTTTTCCACAAAATCATCTCAAATATATTACATATAGATCAGGAAGTTAATAACCTGTAATTCAATTCACTGATATACGAGAGTCCTCACGTATAATGTCTTACTCCCTTCTTTTATACTCGTAGCTTTGGTTTCGCTACAATTGACACACCGAGCCCCTTTTGGTAGAAATAGGTACATGTCGTCGGTATCTCGAAAAGTAAGGTAGGTAGCAATAAATTGTCGAGCATTACCAGCTAAGATTTTATTGTAGATCGAAGAGAGAGAGAGAGAGAGAAAAGAATCAAAATGACGCACTCGGCAGTTCTAATGTTAAATCAATTATGCTTAAATTTCATCGATCATAAAGCATGAAAGGCAGGATATTGCCAGTAACGATACGGTTTCGCTACTCGGAATTTCATTTATACGTCAGACTACATTTCAAAAGCAAATTGTCGGCGGTTAAAGCTCCCGTAGAATGGTTTCATCAAAGACTTTGAGCTAAGTGATGGACAACTGAATCAGACGGGTATGAAATAGTTTGAAAATTTCTTATACTCATACCATTTCATTGATCATTTATGAGTACATTTGTACGCAGTGATGGTAACTTATGAAAAATACTACAATATAATTAGTTCATAGTACCCGCTAATCGTAAATGCAACGAAACCTGTGAATGTAAACTTTCCAAATGAGAAATCATACTCCTTAAGAATTAAAGCAACTGTAATTTAATTTAATTTATTTTTTTCATTCAGCTGCACATACTATATAGCATCTAGCCAACATTAAAAAAATTATATTCGCTTGTAATTGAATCTTTTATACCCATTACTTTTGTATTATGAAAGATTGCGAAAAAGGTCAAATATAAATTTGCATACTTCGTTATGTAGGGTGGGTGTGGCTGTTTTTTTATTTTTGTAGAATAATTTTGTGAAAATTTATATCATATATACACATATATATCATTTGTTGTAGGTTGTCAACAACAAGAAAAGGACAGGGAAAGAAAATCTTTTCTCTATCTTAATTGCATAGGCGTGAGGGTGTTGTAGGTCTGTTTTTGACCCGTTTACGTCATTTTCAAACTGTTTTGCAAATTTGTATGCGACATCTTCATTTTTGCGAAGAGAAAAATTTTTATCACAGTTACTACACAGTTAGGCGGACGGAGAGTTGCACAGGCAAATACATGGGTATACTTAGGGATGTTCCGAATCTATAACTGGACAAAATTTTATATACTTTATGAGGTTTTTACGGAGTGTCACTGCGCGTTATGAAATGTTTGAATAGGAAAACTAAATTTTTTTATACGATAACATCGGTTAGGCGCGATTAATTTTTTCCATTTTCGTAGATTTACTACGGCATCGTCCACAAAATGCATGTTAAAATGTTTGCAAACTTATCTGCCGTAGTTTACGTAATGTAATGAACAAAAAACAATTTTTCATTCCTTTTGACAAACAGGGTGTTCTCAGTTTACATGGTACTATAGGTGTGCCCTTCGACCGATTTGACCCATTTCAATACTAAACGGCCTGCAAAAACTTCAAAGATTTCGGCCAAATTTAGCTTTATTTTTGCGGCCACGAGAATGCTTACAATAAACATTAAACAGACGGACAGACGGACAGACGGATACGCTTAAATCATATACCTTGTGAGGTCTGTGACGGCAACGTCTGGGCGTTGCAAACGTTTTGACAAATGAATATACCATTCCTCCTTCAGTGGTGAGTATCAACAATAAACAGCACATTACGCCATAGACTTAACAATAAAGTAAGTGAGCAAATAGAACTAATGAATACTATGCAATGCTATAATTTGTCATATTATTTTAAATAAATTTACAATCAAAAAACTTGTAAGTACTTAGATGCAATTATATCTATTTGGCGATACGTCCTACAGCCATGTAACAACACCTTGTGTACAAAAACAGCGTTAGGTAATCTGGCAAATATTGGCGTAAAATAATGCCTCCGAAGTAATTAAGGGTGTGAAGAGGCGGATCAACCAGGTAGTAATACCCGTAATATAACTTGCAAAGAATTCGAAATTGATTATAAAACTGGTAGTGGCTAAGACGTTGGGATAATTTTATTGGCGAATGATGCCTGGAAACTCTACAACACACATTCAAACAAAGTCGAAGAATAAATATCCCCGTAGCTAACTTGACCGAAACGTAAACGAAACGAAAAACATCTCACGACTCCTTACACGAGGTAATAGATCGAGCAGCTTTAATCTGCGCTCATGTGGTAGAAAGGGTAAACGAGAATCCCGACTTAATCTGCGCAATGCATATATTAAAAAGTTACTTTGAATTGATTCGCAGAGGCCACTGTAACGCCTATAACTCGATGATCAAACAATAACTGAGAACTCTAGAAACGGCCTGATGCATGGAGTAAATAAACGTTTATTAATACGTAGGTGTTTGAACTCTCTTGACAAAACCAACTACAGATTTAGTTTTGTTCACAGTCGCATCAACGTGAAGGTTAAACTTAAGTTTAGAATCAAATATCGCTCGTAAACGTTCAAACTTCAGTAGTGCGAATTTTCTAGATCACACTGAAGGAAACCGGTTTGATCTGTTGACTTAAAGAAAAGATCGATTTCTACGTCTTCAGCAAACATTAAAACTCGAGAACACTGTGCATACATAGGAAGCTCATTGACAAATAATGAAAACAAGAGTGAAATATGGCAACACAGGAGTCATTAATGGCAACAAAGAGTGCGGTAACTCTTCCAAACTTGAATTTGAAAAAAAATATTTTGCTTGCATACCTATACGCAGTGGGATGGACGTTGGTTCTTTTTACATGGTAACTATTTAAAGGTGAAAATTCAATTTTCGACAAGACAAAAACAAATCTCGTACACATCATCGTACATCATTCTCCTCGGAATGTATACTCGAATGAAAAGAGAAAACATTTTTGGCTTAGTGTTGAATGTTGTTTTCAAAAATCACATTTCGAGAAAAATGCTTTTACAGTTGTGCAGACTGCATTGCCTTAAAATTGTTTAAATATCCATTTTAGATATATTACCACGTGAACACTTTCATTCTTTCTTCTAAAACAAAAATTTTCCTTTGAACTCTTACATTTTTATACCGTATACTAATTATGGTATAAGGGTATATTAAGAGGGGGAGGGACGTATGCAAAAAGGACTTGAGATAGACTTATATTTTATTATACCGTTCGCTAAGTTTATTTGTCGCTCTGTCCATCGTTTTATTTTCTTGTGTTCAACCTACCATCCGCAATTTTTCAGATATTTTGATGATATATGGCTGAGTTGCTTCAGCCCAGCACCAACCACTAATGAAGATAGTTCTTATCGGAATGACTGTAGGTAGGTGTACGGTATTTTATGGGTGACTTCGTCTCACTATACTCTTTTTACATGATTTTACAATGAAAAGCTTTGTTATACTTCGTATACATGCTTTTAAAATTTATAGTTCATTTAACAACATATAATTCATAGGAAAAATAAATAGATTTTTATTTTTCAAATTTTTTAGTTTTTTAATTGAAATTAAAAAAAAAAAAAAAACTTTTATTGGAAATGACTAAAATAACCCTTAAAATTGAAGCAAATTTATTTCGGTTATAAAGCCTGAGATTTTTACATTTTTCCATTTTTATTAATAGCTCTTCGAAATCATAATCTAACGAAGAAAGGTATTTTATATTTAGACTTGATGATTTGTAAAATAAGATTTGAAGAAAATTCTCCTCATGCTTTTATAAAAACCTCACAAATTTATGAATCTATTTATTGTGAATTGTTATACAGAAGCAATGATTGTGTTGTGTGCATCTTTTATTAAATGAATAAATTTTCTATGCAAGATGTTGATGATAGTTACAGAGAACAAGAGAAAAATGATGTTCGACTTGAACCGAATTTATTTACACGTAATAGCATAAATGTGAGTTTTTCGTTTATAAATTCAAAACTGAAATTATATTAATTAATGAAATTAATTATTATTAAGAGTTTTTCTATAATTTCATTTGTGGATTTCAGTAACAGATCACAACCATTTTTTAACCTCACATTCTTAATCGATCACTGAATGTCCAAATTTCAAATTTTAGGCTGGTATTTTGGTTTATTTATGCTGTAGCGATTACGCAACCCACAACTGTAGAAATCAATATAAATCATTGGTATCTCAAAAAATTAGACCACCTAGAGAGAAACTGACTGTGCGCATTTAAAAGTCTTTTCATATAAGTAAGAATCATCGACAAATATTCGAGCTTTTCATGCTTTAGAAAAAATTGTTCTTATGGTCGAAAGTTCAAAAAGGTCACACTAACCAAAATGATAGTTTTAGTGTTAATCCAAATAATGATTTTTGAAAAATTTTACTTTTATTATTCTTACAACAACAATTTAATACAATTGCAATGAGCGTCAAATTTTGTGGTAGTGCTTGAATGTATTTTGATCATCGACATCTATTCTCTGAAAACGATAAAGTAATGCGAACACGATTAAATTCTATAGTTTTGCCGAAATTCCCCAAAAACTTTTAGAAGCTTATGGCAATGCTGCTCCATCATACCCAAACTGTTGATTTAAATTTGAACGGCTTAAAAGTCTTGATTTTGATGTCAATGAGAAAGAACAGTCCGGTACGTAAGTTGTCGCAAGAATCTATTCATAAAATAATTTCTAAGAAACAAATGATCAATGCAATCAACACTTTTGAAATAGAAGTTCCCTCATCGCCTATTTTCGTCACGGTTACTGGGACAACACTATTGATGAAACTGAAGCAACTAAGACGGTTAATGTAACCGAAAGAACACTTTCCTTCGTTTCTAAATTAACAATCGAAGAATTTATTACTCCATCAACAATAGTGCCAAGTGCTTCCGCTTCCACAGTGACCTGCTGTTGTTGGATTGAAAATCTAACCGCTAACGGCGATATAAATTCTTACATCACCGCGAGGTTAAAATCAATATTCATTTAAATGTAATTTCTCCTACAATCGTACAAAATCATCAAACAAGCTTGTTGTGGTAAATTATCCTGATGCGATCGCAATTAATCTGAATATAATGGCTTCTACCGGGAATACATATACACATGTGGATAGGGAAGTATTTGGGATTACATTTTTTAGTCATTCCCCAAGGAAATTCTACAAGGTACCTTCCACAAAGTCCGCATAACATTCAAAATTATTGCCGGAAGTACTAGGCGAACTAAATCTCTTGCCGTAATACCGTTTTTTTGCTGTAAATGTGGATTGTAAAAGTAGATCGTATTTCTTGAGAGTATAAAAAATATATAAAATATCATAGGGGGAAGATGGAAAAGGGTACTATCCACCAATTTAAAACAAGGTACACCTATTTTTCTATCCACATTTGTTTACAAGAGGAACCGTAGTGACTACACCAGTGTTCCTTTCCCACTAGTTAAGAAACATTCAAAATTTAAGAAAGAGAAAGCAAAAAAAAAGTAAAAAGTCCTATTTTTCGGCAATAATTTCAATTCTTGATTTTACTGAATCTGTCAATGTCTTCGAAAGGCATTTCTATGCCATGAAAGCAATAAATCTACACACTGTACTTTGTAATGACATTCTATGCTGTAATAGCAACAAATCTACACGCTCTAGCGTGCGTAGCCAATGAGATTGCCAGGTTCGCTTTAAAGGTATTTGTAGTAATCGTTTTCGTTTTTTATGTTGATTTAGCTAGACACAGTTGATTATTTTCGAGACGAATTCGACACGTACTAAATCAACCTCTTTTACATAACGTAAATTATTAACAAAAGCGGGTATAATTTCCCTTTGTATAAGGCTCCTGTTTGCTTTAAACGACTGCATGCCATCTAAACATTTTTTATGGAACAACAAACAAAATGGATACCTCAACATTTCCGTTTTTATCTCAATACATAACCCAGACAACAGACAACGGGCGAGCTTGGTTAAAATCTCCAAGGATCCTGTGCATCAGAGATGCAATACTTTTCTGCCTTTTATATGGAGCGAAATGATAAATTTCGTTTACTCTCATTGTGTGCTGATGTTCAATGCAAAACCGAAAGGAAAACAAAACTGATATCAAGAAAATTACAGGTTTACTATTAAAAACCTTCAATAATGTTTTCTAAATTATTTACAAAATTTTACGAAAGAATGTACTTTTTCTTTATGTATGCATGCATGAAAAATCTATGATATTTTTTGGTAAAAAATCTTCTGTTTATATATACAAAATTCATAATTACTTTATTTTACATTTGGGTTAACATTTATGTGTTATTAAAATAGATATCCTAAGCCAAGTAAATATGTTTGAAATGACCATGTCAATGTGTTTCCTGTGACTCGTATTGCAGAAGTTGCAGAAAAAAGGAATGAATATTGGAAAATTATGTTCACTGCGTTTTCTGCATCCACACAAGAGGGCGGACGTTTTCGTAGAATCTTTGATAGTCCGACACACATAGTCAAAGTTTAAAACGAATCGGATCGGATAACGCTACTTACGCATTTCACTCTGCAGACGACTGCAGTATTAAATACTAAATTCTCCAACCCAAAGAATTCGACAAAGACCGCTTCTAACTGTCTTTTATATCGTTTAAATTGAGGGCAAAGGAAGAAGTTATGTTCGTTCTGTGGTTTCTTGCGTTCAGGATATTAATAGCTATGATTAACGCAGCATCTTCAAACATGGTTCTGGAACAAGGTAACGATGCACTGATCCTATCCTCTGAAGTGTGGAATTATATACATTCGAGACCATCGAATGGTCAAAGGCAGCAACATACATATCTGAGAAAAGGAAAATTACCGTTAACTTCTTGCGGGAAGAAAAAGCGCGCGATCGAAGTATCCACACTAAGAGGTATTTAGGCAAATGCTTTATAATCGTAAAAGACGTGAACTGAAGTCAAGAAAACGTACTGTGTATATTACCAAAGGCATTGGCAACAAACATAAATCCATTTAAATCCTTTGGAGGGATTGTGGGAAAAATTGTTATGAGAACTCCTGATGAATAGGTTTTTGAGGATGGCTAGGCAAAAACCGTTCTTCTGGTGGGTGTAGTATGTCTGTAGTGCTTTTTTCTAGGCATGGAACAGCGCGCATTAAAGAGGTAAATAGGCAATAAAAATTAAGATATGGGTTTGAAAATTGGAAGTTTGATAGGTCAAACGAGTCAAATGCGTGAAAAGTCTCTTTTACAGCACCGCATAAACTGAAAACACTTTTGCTTTCAAAGCGAACAAAAATACGATTTTTTTTCATTACTTATAGACTACGGGTGACAAAGCGATTAATATTTTTACGTATATCGGAGGAAAGGTTCTTACACTATCTATGCAAAAATAGAGAATGTAGTCCCACGAATATTACAGAAATTGCATTTTTTCCTCTTTTCCAGTTTTTTTTTTTTTAAAAACAAAAGATATCAAGGCTATCTAGATTTCGGCTACAGCCGAATATATCTTTCTTACTTGTTTCTTTATTTTATTATCCAATAAATTTTGAATTTTTTTTCCTTCAGATTAATTTGAAAGTATTGATAAACCTCGCGATAAAGCAACCATTAAGTATATAATACTGAATTGTTAATAAAATTGTGTGCAAGCTTTAAGTGTTATAGAGAAAAAGAAAAACAATTTACACACGAACTACCTGAAAAAAGATTTACACTCGACTATGTGTTCAGTTAGAAACTTTTATAAATAAAAAAAAATATAAAGTTTAAGTAGAAATGTGGAGAAAGTTAATTTTCACAAAACATTTCAACTAAAAGGAAAAGAAATTTCCGTTATTTTTTTCAATTTGGATCGAATCTTTTCGGTACTTGAAAGTTTTATATGAAATTTCTGTGTGAGGAGCAGTGAAGTACTATCAAAACTTAATATGTTGCGGAAAATTGAGCAAAGGACGGAAATATTTTACAATACTCATACCTTGAAATCAAATACGCGCAATAATTTCCAAACAAACATCAAGAAACTCAAAAAGGTACACAAAGGCCCTCAGATCACTAACCAGGCAGAGCTCGGATTCTAACAAATTTTGTTTGGCAAATCACTATTAGAGAAGTTTCGCTATAAGCAATCAATTAGATGCGATCAGTATTCATTCGCCATAAGTTTTCGGGAGAGATTGGAACTATTCAAAATAAACTTATATGAGAGTAGACAGTAAGTAAAACCTTCAATGCAATGCAAAAATCGATTAATTGCTTTTCTTATACATATCAACAAACGATGAGTTATATATTCAATCTGTCAGTATATATGCAACGACCAGAAGAAAGTATCAGAGATCAAACTCTAAATCGATTTAAGTAGGTCCGTCCGTCCAAGTGTGTAATGTCTGTATTCTCCTGCCCGCAAAAAAGATGCTATCGACATCAAATTTGACAGAAGCGCTGAAAGTGCTTCTCCAGATCGATCGAAGGACATGCCTAAATTAAAGTACCTACACGAATATAAAATTGGTTTTCCGCTCATTACGCATAAACTATCAAAGATAAATCTACAAAAATTTGAACGTATATACGACAGGCAATGCTGCCTGTGCCTGTGCAAAAATGTGAAAAATTGACCATCTTTACCCAATATCAAAATTTATCAAAATTAAATTTTTTTTCAATACCTTTACAATGCGCAAAAGCAATCTTCAAGATTCCGATAAAGTTTCTAAATTCTTGGGTAAATTAAAATTAGAAATGCACCTAAAGACAATTTCTAGCCCTGACAAAATATCTTAAAAATTATGGCCTATAAGCTGAACACAAGATCAGCATATTAAACAATGGATCGATCTCAACTCCTCCTGCTTGTTTCATATATCCACATAAACTTAATATATTCTTGCACAAAAAGTATTGTAGGGTATCATTAGAATCTGTCATCATTATTATTATTATTATTATTTTATTGACATAATTTACTTATATCAAAGAAATAAATTGTTGGACTCTTCTCTTTTTTTTTTTTTTAAAGATTATCTAACTGGTAGCGTTAATAAATTTAAATATCTTATTCATGTTATTTTCTCCAGATACTTTCAATATATCCACAGGTTTAGATGCTTCGAAAACGACTTTTCGAATATTTGTGAAAGGTTTTGGCATTCCATAGGTATATGATTAAAAGCAAGATTCGAAGGAGTAGATGCGTTGCAATAGTTTGACCAAGAAATGAAAATGTTGTTTGGATAAAGGGGCGGAACGAGACTAAGGTTAACAAGCGAGTAGTGTAAATGGTTCCACTATCGATTTTTTTTGTCAACTTTTTCTTTGATTTTTTTTTTTTTTTTTAATATACAACAAACTAGAATCTAAACTTGTCTTTTTAACAAAAAGACCTTTTCGAAGGATGAAAAGATCATTTTTTTTATGCGAAACCTTTTATTACACAATACAATCTTAGTGCTTATGCGCTAGTGTTGTTAAAAACTATTTTGCTTACTCCTGTTACGAAATGATGGCAGATCTAAATTAGAAATATCTGTCTCGCATCAATTGATAAATATTTTGTAAGTTAACAAAAAAGTTGCGCTCGTAGACTTTAAACAAAGATTATAAAAATAGACGACATATTGTCAGGCATCACGTACTTTAAGAGACAACTGTATAGGGATTAGTTGAAGAGCGAGAGAGAAAAAGGGAACAAAGAAATAGAAATATGTAGAAATAGGTTGGCAGAGAAGGAGGGATATGAGGTAACAGAAAGAAAACAATATTTCAAAACATATCATATACATATGTGTACTAGAATGCACTTATAGCACCAATAAACTATAATGTGACAGCGATATTTAAACACATGCAAGTGAGCACAAATTATTTGCAAAAGTTTGCACGCTCAACTAAAACCTGCACTTTTACCTACACATCTTTCGTGACAAAGTATGCAGCAATATATATGTGATATAGAAGACGTTTTTAAAGATTTCAAGTGACTTTTAAGTCGATTTTCCGTAAAGTTGTTGAATCACCAGAAAAACAGAGAAGCAAAGCCTGAACTGGTCTTAACAAGCACGAACGGAGAACGTTTGTCATCCTCTCAAGCAAAAAGTAATATCAAAGGTTGTCTTTTCTTCTATTTCTACTGGTTTCTTGATAGGCGTCATATATAATCAAGCGCAACAGTTGTTAAAAACCTTTTTTTTTATCCTCAAAATGAGCCTAATGCGTGTTCTTGCATGGTCAAACCCAAGCGACAAGTCTTGTAAACTTTCACGTTATAGGGACAGGAGTCGTACAAAATGTATTGAAATAAGAGAACAGAATGTATTGACATGACATCATTGTTGCCTGTTAAATAATAACAGAAGAAGGCTAAGAAAATAGAGAGACTTGAAAATAGATGAAAAAGTTATATTTTCCTTCGCACGAATCTCTGATATAAATCATCTCATAATTGATGGCGTTTCTTGTTTCTTTATATAGAAGACCCTTTATAAAGTAATGTAGTATGGTATGGGGAATTCTTGGGGCACTATTTATTACAGCTTACAAGCAAAGCGCTTTGCTTATTATGTGCGAATTTATGACCAGCAAAGTTTTAGATGACTATGCAAATTATTTATACCGTAGTCACAGTATTTAGCTTAGTGTTAGCATAGTCGATCGCGACATACTAGATGGCAAACTCATGGACAATTTGAGTGTTCAACTTTCATCTAACGCACTAACCCCACTCAGGAACCCCTATCGATCAAGAATTTAAACATTGTCCCAAGTCTCCGATGCGCACTTCTGGGTAATACAAAGCGAGGCAAAGATTCAGTGAATCTCTTTTCTGTTAAAGTGCATCTAAATTATTTTATTGGTTCGTTGTTGAAATACATAAGTTTAAGGAGGATAACTTCTCAAATCAGTAATGTGAATGTTCAGATCTATCCATACGCCAATATATATGCAAATGCATACCAGTATATACGCATTGTACAGAAAAAGTGTTAAATTGTGTTAGAAAGCATGAAGGGAAAAAAATTAAATATGTGTGTGACCGTATTACTTAATCAAAGTAAGCAAACTAAACAAACGTTCATATGCTCTGTTTTAGTGTACAGGCACATAAGCAAGTGTACGCAAATAAAATAGAAATCATCGCATTTTTAGCTCTGTGTAAACGCATCTGCATATTACTGTGTTAGTGTCTAAAATATTACCCAGTTTAATTCTCTCCAGAGAGAAAATGGATGAAAATTTTGAAAATCGTGTCTATATTTTGGGCTGTCTTCAAACTTTACGATTAGAATTTAGATTAGATAGTTTCGTAACGCAGTAAATATTTACTCCGGCTAAGCGAAAATTACAAACTATGATAATACAATAGTAATAGCAGTTCAAGAGGCAGAAGCTTGCCAATAGATGGCTGTACATGGTTGGCTACAACGGCCGCGAACGAAAGCCTTTCATAGATAATTATAAGGAAGGATACACAGTTATTCATATAACAACTTTTCAAAATAACACTTAAATGCGGAGTGGTCGAAAAAGTGACTCTATCCGAATCATTTTCAATAGGCTTTTGCACTTGGGCTAAAGCTTGTCATTGTTCTAAGTTTCCTCACAATATATCCAAAATTGTGAGCTGTAAGTTGACCTCAAAGAAATTAAAAGGACAGATGGACAGACAAGCTGAGGTCGATTTGGAAAGTGATTCTCAAGTAATCGTTAATATAAAAGACTAGTCTGTTCGAAGTCCTCCTGCCCGTTTCATACATCCACACAAGTCTAAGAAAATAATGTCACAACATATGCTGAGTTGAAAACAAACAAATGTTCTGCTGTAAAAAGAAAACCTATGTGAGCCGGTGGGCATTTTTTTCACAAGAAGAATGTATTTCGCTTGTTCATCTCAGGACCTTTCACAATGAGTCTGGCTTAATGTTCTTCTAGTAGTATTTCGCATGTTCTTGATTGCGCGGCTAATTTTCGTTTATACTCTAAGAATAGTTCGAAAAAATTTCCAAACAGTTTAAATAATAGCCAATAAAGAGTTGCTTTTCAGATTTTTATGAAAAAGAATATTTTTAGAACACTTTGATGAAAGATGGTCTTTCGCTATTGCTGTCTTCCCCTAACTTAAAGGCAAACAAAACGTGGCAAAAGGTATAGCTACGAAAAACGAATAAATAATTTTCCCACGAAAAAGCTCCCTTTAACGCTGTACTCTGGAGTGGGTTGATGTTTTATCATCATGCTACCTTCTCAGGTACCGAAAACAAAAAGAAAAATATCCCTGAATATGAGAGAATTTGAACCTTCTGTAACGATTACATGTAAGGACTTTTTATTTATTTATTTGTAAAATGCTTGCTCTTTCTTTTCAATTGTTTCGGCAACGTGGTAAAGAGTAAGGCTAAACCAAAATGTCAACACATGTTGACTGAATACAATTTCACTTGTTTTGACACTCAGGTCTCTGCAGGTCGGATGCTCTGCAGTAATTAATAAAGCCCGAAGCAATCATTTCCATTGAACTTTACGCGCTCCTTCCAGTAATGCTTAACGTTATCACTTGATGCATCTCACATTTATTATTTATTGTTTTCAGCCAATGTCCTTTGAAGCGTCACTAATTGTGCATCGCAGAGTGAAGGCGGCTGCAGTCTTGTGTGTTTACATGGCATTAATCATTTACCTTTTGCGTATGAAATGAACTTTAACGCAGCGTTGATTATGGTGTTCCCTTATAGTTGTGTATATTGAAAATTATGTTGTTCTTTTTTTTTTGTTGTTGTTATATTTAAGCAATCTCTTAAGAATTAACTGCGAAAAAGACATTCGTTTTGAAAAAATTAAGATGACGACTTAATGGAAGTCAATTTCAAGCTGTTAACGTTAAATTTGTTTGAATCAATGATTATAACATCATAGTCCTGAACGTAGTTACAGTTTATACCATAAGTATATTTTATTTTCCAACTATTTTCTTATTTTTTAACAGGCAGTTCGCTTGTGAGTATTATAAGAGAGCTGTAATAAGTAAGAACTGTATAAGTAAGAAAGAAATCGAATGGGAATATCACATTCGAAATAACTTATTATTATTTTTTACTTTTATTATTTTTCTTAGTTGTTATCATTCAGATCATATTGCAAGATTTCATATACTGATCAGCATACTTTCTCCTCTTCACAATGTGTGGTTTTTCGCTTAATATTTGCAAATTTCTTCACATAGATTACTTCATATGTGGAAACTTTACTCTGACCCCATAGCATGTGTATGTAAGCTTCATGGGAAACAGATTTAGGATGGCAAGTGCATATCATTGCGCATTATCATACAGTACTCGCCGTATAGGTAAGAATCGCGACTACTCACTCAGTGCTCGCGGCGTGAAATCTCAGTGGAGTAGAATTCACTTTGGTCATAGCTATAGTGAGGATTCAATCGATGTAGGTATGATTGGGCATAAATCCACTATGCTGCGGCCATTCCTTATCTCTTTCCCTTTCTTCACTTCTTTCTATCCGTCACTGTACTATGCGTACATCATCTGAGTGATATATATATAAAAAAAAACCTACGTATACATAAAATATAAACCTTCACTAGAGAAGATGTTCTATAGCCTTTAACACAACTTTGATTTGGTCGCTGTGTTTGCCTTTGCGGTAATAAATTCAGTAAATTTCATTTCTATGTCAATTAATTATTACTAACTAAACTAAATTTTACCATGAAATATTAAAAATTGTATTTTTCAGTTTTCATACGAACCGTTATGCAAGGGGAGGTTCAAATAATTGCGCCAGCTGGACCAAATATTTCATACCAACATAGAATGTCGATATACTATCACACAGCGAGTTTTGTCGAAAACTTTTGAGAGTTAAACTATTTCTATGAGGAACCTGAAAAAAAATGGACCGATCCGACCACTTTTGATCGTGTTCACGCTTGATTCAGAGCACGTCAGGGTACCAAATTTTCATCATAATATCTTAGAAATTGTGTCCTGTGGGTTGAACGCACGATTCCATGGACAGACATCAGACGGCCACACGCGCAGACAAACGGACAAGCAAGATTAGGTCGTTACATACGTTCGCACGAACTAAATATTCCCAGCATCACTAGTGGGGAACGGTATAAAAATTAATTTTCTGAAAAATCTACAGTGCTATAAACTCCACTTTGACCGGCTTAATTCATTTTTGTTAAGTATTTAGCAATGTTTAAATTCTTCTAATAGTTTAATGCAGCGGCAGCTATTCTTAAGCAAACATCAATTACAACTAAGTTCCCTAATTAAACAATAACAAACATTTGTTGCTGTTTTAGTATTCATTACAGGAAACAGCAAAGACATTCATCTGTTTAAGGACTGAAAAAAAAAAAAAAAGATTATACTATGGAAGAGAGATATTAAGGCCTTCGCTAAAGTGAAACCTTTAATTAAACATATTCGTCTCAATTTTTCAAACAACAGCGCAGACAAAAACATGGATAAAAGGAAAGATGCAAACATAAAGGACGGCTTAAAAAAACTTAATGAAAAACTAAATAAACGAATAGGTGAATAAAAATAAAAAACAAAATGAAAAAGCCGCTGGAAAAAAATGCGTAGCACATGCGTACAAGGTTAAATTTTTTTTTGTTTTTTCGCCAAAGCAATATCATTAAAGGCCGCATATGCCACATCAAAGCTGAAAAACAACGACTTATAAAGAGAAAATTAAAAAATACATTTTCAGCACGTGATAGCAACTGTTTCATACCAAACTGGATAACAGGCTGGCGGTCGACCAACAATGCTCATGCCTCTTTACGTTACTTGAATAACTTTTTCAGCTTAAATGTTTATTTTTATACTCATCACCGAACGATTTATTTTGACAAAACGTTTGTAACGTCCAGAAGCGAGCTTCAGAGATCCCAAATTCGGATTGTTCATCAGCATCAAGTTCTGAATCGATTTAAGCATGCCCGTCTGTCCACCTGTCTTTGTGATGTCTGTTCTAAACATTCCGGGCCGCAAGAAGTAAGTTATCGATCTCAAATTTGACAGAAACCTTGAAAGAGTTTGCAAGCAGGTTTTTAGTGAAACTATGTTTAAGCGCTCGAAGGGCACGCTCACAGTACCACGTAAACTTGAGAACACCTCTCTTTTTCAAAAGGTAGAAAAAGTTGTTTTTTTGCTCATTACTCATAAACTCTAGCAGATCAATGTACGAAAAAATTTTAACATACATTCTACGGACGGAGTTATAGCTTCTGTACAAAAATGGGAAAAGTTGAGCACACCTACCCAACATTATAGAGTATTAAAAGTTAAATTTTTTACGAATACCTTTACAACGCGTAGAACCAAACTTCAAAAATCCCATAGAGAATACAATTTTTTGGAAAGTTTTAAGTTCGGAATAGACCGTCGCTCGTCTGTCCATTTGAACTTTTACCCAACTGTGTAGTATCAATGGTAAACATTCTTTCGTTCGAAAGAATTTGAAAATTGCCTGAAAATTGCCGGTCAAAGCACACGCCTACGCAACAAAATTTCCGAACATTTATGCTCTTCGTGTTTTTTGCTTCTTACTTACAAACTGCATTAGGTACACGATATAAATCTCAATTTTTATTCTGCAAAATAGAAAAAATAATTCACGCCCACTAATAATTTGAAAATTTA
The DNA here is from genome assembly GCF_014805625.2 of Glossina fuscipes. NCBI lineage: Eukaryota > Metazoa > Arthropoda > Insecta > Diptera > Glossinidae > Glossina > Glossina fuscipes. The sequence continues at coordinate 20,861,075 of NW_023998416.1, forward strand.
CTTTTTTCCTTTTTCCTAGTCTTTTCTAGGATAACGGTGGTGGGCATAAAAGGTTCCGTCACGACCGACTATAATTTGCTCGCTTGTTCTATCTATGATTCTTTATTACGTTTCATGTTATTGCTGCTGTGTGACGGCGCCTAGTGAGTTAATGAATTTGTATGTGTGGATAATATTCTCTTCCTTGATAATACCTGGTTACGGTGCGTGTGCATCACAGTTCCTTTCTCTGCTGGTTGCTTTCGGTCATGTATAGTTTGAATTTTTGTGTTTGTCCCGTTTTCTTAGTGGTTTTATAAGTTTGTTTTTGTGTCTCATATGTGTCAGTTTGATTTATAATGACATACGACGTGCACTTACGTACACGGTGTCCCCTTTGATTTTATTGATTACTTGTTTTAACAAGCGTAACACAACGACAAGAGCAACCACAAACATTTGCTTTTGTGCCAAGATTTTGTTTGCTCGTGGCTGTTCGCTCGTCCTTGTTGTGGTTTTAAGTGCCTTAGCTTCGCTCAATGGGGCCAAGGCGTGTGATAGTATTTTCCCTTCTTAATATGAGAATTTAACTAATCTAAAGTAACTTGTTTTCTAGCAATTTATACAGTATTTACTGCAAAATCCTTGTCGTATGTTATTGACTTAGGTATAAATTGGCATCTAGAACATATAAGTTAATAAATTCTAAGGCTGGTGAAAAAACGCACTTTTTTTCCTTTTCGTGCAACATTGATACAAACAATCCAAAGGTTTTTTATTTATTTATTTATTTATTTATTTATTTACTTCCTAATATATGAAATTCAACTAAGTCAAATTAATAGTCGAATCAAGTATATCTTAATAGTAAATTTTTACATTTTTTTTTTTAAGAACTAGTATACAATATATAGGAAGATGTGAAAAAAAAATATTAAAAACAAAGTAAATAAAAAAAAGAAAAAAAAATTATGTACACAGTTAGCATAGAAGCACACCCACAACAAGAACAGATCAAGGTAGCAAGAGAATCCCTAAACTATTGAAAACATGCATAAGCTTTGGTTATTTGCCATTTCGATGTCTTTTATATACGGTTTCTCAATACCATTAAAGTAAGCTTCAGTTTTCACGACAATGCCATCATTCGACATAAAATTTCTTCCTTAACTCAGTGGGAGCTAAATCTCTAGCATGTGGTGGATGGGTCAACAATTCGAACTTCAATTCGTATAAGATTTTTCATGTTGCGAAACGAGATGTTCTAATTCTACGTTGAGGGGACGCGGTACCCATTTAGAAAACTACCTCCTTACGTATCGACTGTCATGCAAAATAGCCAATAAACTGCCCTTGTAATACTTTCCATATGTCAAATATCTCGCGCAATTTCACTACTCGATTATCGACAATATATATGCCCTTGTGTCACAAGGGCATATCAAGTTTGTGCAGGTATACGTAACGCTCAGAAAGAATGGCAATGAACCCAGTTTTTATTACACCGAGCTAAGCTTACCTGCTCGTTTGTTCTTCGATCCATTCGTCCCCTCTTTTTTTCTTGTGTTCAATCTACAAGTCGCAATCTTCAGGATATTTTGGTGCAATTTGGTAAACCGATTTGGTATCTGCCTATTGTCGGAGTAGTTGCAGAAATACCACGCCCATTTTCACACTCCACACCTCTTTTGCTGAAGAACTTGAAACAGGCACACCTTCTAGCATTGCCAATTGATTTAGATTCATCTTCAGAAACGATTTAAACATGTCTGTCCATCTGATGTCTGCTCAAGCATTATTTGCGTTCAATCCAAAGATTGCAATTCTTTATATATTTACATGAAATTGAATACATTTACTAGCACCAGTGCAACAACTAAACCTATTGAAAATAGTTGGGTTTGAGCAATTTTTACGACCGCTATTTGAAAAATTCCCTTTCATAAATTGTTATTTTTCAGTATTTTCTAAAATTCCGAAACTTTATTAAATCACTCTTCTGTAATTGAAAATCGATTTTAACATATTTTACCTTGCTAAACGCGAATTCTTGATCAGAAGAGAAGTATGTATATGTTCTCTTTCACCTTTTTGTCTCAACGTTTGCGGTGGTGCGTGTTCCACAGAAGTCCGAGTGGGCCATCTGAACCTATTGGCGAACATTAAGATCTCCGTCTGTCCGACGGCATTAACTTCGATTCCTACCGCTATGAAGAACGTACGCAGGATGTCCTTATACCCAACACCGAAGGATGATATACTGAATACTTAGTGCATAGGATTCATCCCAAGCATGTACACATACATTGCGAACATGTTGCGCCTTACGTTGTACGTTTTATAATACTTATAAAAACATTTGTACATGTTGATAAACATATATGTGCATATGACTGGACTATTCATATCCACAACGAACCGAACTTTCCTGCACGTACGCCTTAATTCAATGTTTTTTATTTACCCAAAAGTGCTAAACTTGTTTTGGTTTTTTATTGCAATGTTTTTCTAAAGCAGTGGTGCGGAAAAGGAAACTTTAAACACAACAACACATATAGTTATCAGGTTCGGGTATATAAATGCCTAACTAAAAGGTTAAACTTTTTCTTTTAATAAACAACAAATGTTGGGTTTCTAAATATATAAAATATTTTTAATTTCTCCCTTCTTCTCGATATACGCCATTCCAGAAAATATATTCAATCTACAATTATTATTTGTATAGATAACACAATACAGTCGGTATTGTAAACACAAAATGGATATTAGATAGTATTTATATATATATATATATATATATATACGGCTAACTGAAGTTGGAGTTTCGACGATTTTGATATTTTCTGAAGGCGAAGGCCATCATTGCACCGAATTTTTGCGACAATGTTGAATGACTAAGAATAATATTTCTTCCCATGCTTCTTGTACCCGAAACTAGTTAAAACCACGCAGCACTTAGGAGCTGAATAAGGTCAAAACGATTTCATTATCCCACCAGTACGGGGCAACTTTTAGATAAGCTTAAAAAAAAATAGATTGGGTTGATCGCAAAAATATGTTTTTACATGTGGCGATTTGCAAGGCAGAGTATATAATGCAGCCAATCCATCGAATTAAGGATCTGAATGGACTTTTACTTTGGAAAGCTTAAGAATATTTTCCTTTTTGAATTGTTGAACGTAGCGTCGACGTGCGTAATCGCCTTTGAATGAAAATACTTCGAAGTTTAGAGGAGCTCTTGGACTGAGATGATATGAATAGAAACAAAATCGCCGTTAATTATTTTTCATGAAAGCATATGTACTTGGATTCAGATATATAAGCATAAAACAGTATGCATTACGTGGGAAGATAGAGAGCTCGTTGAAATATAACTCTTATGTACCTTTAATCGTAAAGTTGGTACGTTTTTATACATTAAGATTGAAAATGCGGTGAGAAGTGTAAGCGATGTATACTTACATAATAGCTGTCAAATCCTTTAAAGTAATACAAAAAATTGCCATTCAATAATGCGAAGATTTGAAAGACTTAGAAAGACAAGGCGATGAAAACCACTAAAAGCTTTCAAAAGCCGTTTCGAGACGTTTGAATGATTGATGAGAATATATGTAAGCACCTATTGCATGGCACGTATCCAGTGCCAATAAATACTTAATAAGACTTTCTCGGGTAACCTAACATTTGAATAATGAGAGATTCGTCTTATAACAACTTACCTGTACTTAGTAGTCGACATACACTTGTCAAACGGCGAGCGAACATTCTCTCTCTCTCTCTCTCTCTCTCTCTCTCTCTCTCTCTCTCTCTCTTTTATTTATATATAATAGTTTATTACTATTTTACATCTGTAAAAGAGTAATAAACCATTATATATAAATAGAAGTGACA
>NW_023998416.1:20865044-20872239 GCF_014805625.2 Glossina fuscipes
CTTATACTATCTCATTATATTATAAAGAAATTGACATTAGTCCTTATCTAATAAAGTTTACAAAGTTACATATAATACAATATACCTATAGGAACAAAAATAGTACACCATGTGTTGTGCCTGATAGGCCGGCAGCGCCTTGGATAGGATAGATCTCTCCTGACCTTCCTTACGTCGAAGGGGTTCGGCCTATCTTAAGATATCGTCATAGGGGCGTAGGGATCATCGGAAGAGTAGAGGAACAGAACCTTCACCCAATTCCGCGCCGAACTGCTGTGGATTCGTTGAATATTTTGAAGCATCGAAAGCTCCCGATTAGTGCTCGCGTTGACAGCTGTATCAGTGGTTTTGATCGCGCCGAGCCGTATCAATTCATTGGCCGAGGCCTGGCTCCAGACGCCTCTCCAACTAATCGTTATGCTTTCGATGGTCTGCAACCTGTGCTGGAATTGGTTGTACACCGCTTGTTTCACCGCACCTGTGTTATAATATGCCTTCTTCCTTTCGTGGGATGCATTTAGATCGTTGGCATCCGAAACGACTTACGCGTCTAGGATTACGGCGTTGCCATCTTTGAGTGCGAGGATATCCGGCTTTTGAAGCCCATCGACGGTGTTCAGTTTTGGCTCTTCAATTACCGTGTACCCTTTGGAGTTCAGTTTATTTGCATCATAAGCGGCAACGCTATTGTGCCTGTCGATGCGCGCGCCTGCGGTCCTATGACATGCTTGTATAATATAGTACGTCGTTTGTGTTGACTGACAACCAGCTCGACACATACGGTATTGATTTGCTCGTCCTCGTGTTGTCTTGGACGTAGATGGTAATGCATTAATTTTGGTGCGTACGCAATTTAGAAAATCTTTCCCGGATAGCATAGCTGTCGGTTCACGAACCCAGCGATGGGCCTGCCCGTGGCGATTCGATTCGCGGAGACCTGCGCCGTCCACAGCACTATATAGTTTTTGGTTGAAGAACTCATTAATGTCGGCTGTAGATGCAAGAAGCCTGTTGTTTATCTTCAACCATAGTTCAGTGGAATTTATCTCCTTACTCATGACTTCATTGATGGATGTTTCCTCGGTTGCGTTTGGCAAATTAGCTGCTTGTAGGCGCTTTTTCCGCATCATTGGCGCGTAAAGCGGACGCTGGCTATACCCAGGCCGCCTCCCGTTGTTGGTGCGTGGAAAAAGAAAATGAGGACGTCATGAGGAAGAGCCAGCCATTTCCTTACATACGATCGAATTAGCTGGTCGAGCTTCTTAAGGCAGCTAAGATGCACATTTCCAAGAGTCAGTTGGTGGTATTGCTGTGGGATGAGGACTGTGCGGAGGGCATGCATTCTCTGCTGGGGTTTTAGTGGTGCTCGGGTAAGTCGGACTAGTTTCGTGGCTATATTATCTTTGGGCCTAATTTTGCGTCTTCCGTCCGCAGTGAATTTGATGTCGAGATAGACCCATTCGTCGGTCCTCTTCAAAGCTGGTAGGGAACGTTGTGCAAGTTTAAATACCCTTTCCTCGATGGCAGAGTTCTTTTGTTCTGGGTGCCCCTTAATGCTGATGGTTAGGGATTTAGCCGTGTTAACGTATAGGCCGCATTTTCCAAGCAACTCATGTGAAGTGTCAAGGAGTTGCTGTAAGCCGGCCGGAGTAGATGCGAACAAGATGATATCGTCAGCGAAAGCAAGAGCGTTAAAAATTGTGTTGTCGATTCGGACTCCGATTTCGTTTGGAAGAGCACCCAGGAGTTTGTCGATAATGATGTTAAATAAGATAGGTGAAAGTGGGTCATCCTGTTTCACTCCTCGCTTGGAGATAATTGGATCAGACATCCAAGCGTCATCAACGAATACCGTGGCGGAGCTTTTGTAGTATTCCTTTAGGTATTCAATGAACTCTTCCCCGAAGCCTGTAGATTGTAGAGTGGCTAGTATCGTAGTGTGGGATACGGAGTCGAACGCCCTACTCACGTCGAGCGAAGCCACATAGCAGCATTGGTGTTTTGCCAGTTCTGAATTGATTGTTAATTGATAAATGTTATAATTTAAAAAGAATATATCTTGCGATAATACCTTAAAAATTTTAGCGAGAAAGTTCCACAATTGGTACGTAACATAAGTTTCAAGAAAGATCTCAACATCTTTTTATTTTTTACGAAAAGTGCTAATTTTTTCTTTTAAACTTCAAAACCAGAAAATAGAGGCGAGCGAGAAGGCTTTTGAAATTACTTCAAGGATGCTTCTGAAGCAGCGAACTGATTATCAATTTCTTTGCTACCAATATTGTTGTACTGTTATGGTATAACATTTGACGCAGCCAACCACAACCGAGTAATTTTTCTTTATGGCTGCCCTAGTGATATTCCCAATGGCCTTTCTTTTTGTATAAGTACATATTCATAAAGTAGGTCAAGTAAAAAGTTCAAGGCATCTTCCTTATAAGACCACAGCGTATATGAAAGCTGACCTTCGCTGCGTAGAAAAAGACCTTGTGGCATTTTCTAACTCAATGGAACTGCGTTATAAAAACTAAGCAAAATTCTGAAAAAATTCTTCTCATTTTACGATATCACTTCGACTCAGACGACAATACCTTAGCAGCATGTGAAAGATATTTGCTAGTTGCCGCCTTGGAAATTACAATGTTAAAAACGTCGCTTTCTGATCGAATGTGTCGATGAAGTCAATGAAATTGATCAGGAAGATTGAAGAAGACTGGCGCACATTTTGCAAAAACGCCAAGAACTTTTTACTTGACGCAGTACATGTCTGTTCGTAACAGGACACCTTTTAGGGCTATCATTGCTTTGACGTTTTAAGTAGATTGCAAAAGGCGTAGAAAAAGACTTCGGCTACGGTACCATTAATATTAAGCTTTATAATGCTTTTTTCGTGTGGACGAAACGAACGAACAAGCAGAAGGTAGTAAGATTTTTTCTCTTTTTGTTTAGAGAACATTTTTATAATCATTTGAAATCCGTTTTTTTTATTTTCCTTTAGTAAACAAGTCCTTTTTGTTATTTTTTGCATCCACAAAAAAGTTAAACAGAGGAGAAAGGATGTTCAAATCAATGATGCACGGGAAACAAACATTGATCGCCTGAATTTGTAGACTTGAAAGCTTATTTATATCTCGAAAAATTTCATATTATTTCGAGAAAGAACGGTCTGGCGTTCTCAAGATAAAGTTAATCGTCTAAAAAGTGCTTCTAACCAATCGCATTGCTACTGTATTCCTTTGCTACATCTGCACTCTTTCGTCACTATTCCGATGACTTTTATTTATTTTAATCATCGTCTCAACTGTGTCTTCACCCCATTTAAGAATGAAAAGCAACAAATAAGTAAAGCGTTACTTTGAGTGATTATATAACAATACTAAGCAATATGTATTTACGATATTTTTACGATAGAATGAAAAGTACGCTTACCTTACTTGTTGTTGATATTGTATTTACAACGTTTGCTATGCCTTTTTCGTCCTTTGACGTCTCTTGAAGCTGTAAAGACAAAAGTTATAAACAAGATGTAAGAACGCATAAATTACACTTTGCATTTCCTAGCTACAATTTCCAGGATTTATAACCCAAAACCCAAACAAAAAGTAGTTAAACTCAGACTAGTATCACAATGGATACAAAAACAAGTGTGAATGATATATTCCGCTGTGGTCTAAGTTTTTATACCGACAATGCTTATCTTGAAAAAACTAATAGAAAACAAGTAAAAAGAATATAAAGAGCAGCGGCCCATCATAAAACACTGTATGCCCTACAGTTATTAATGTATCGACTTTTCAATAAATTCAATATGGGATTCAAAAAGCAGTTTAGTTTGAGTCGTTTTCAATAGCGGCCGTTCTTGGCTTAATATGTCTTAAAGAAATCTTAAAAATTGCGACCTGCAGGCTGAAGACAAGAAAACAAGACTGGCAGGCGAATAACCTCATTTTGCATATTTCAAATCCTTGCAGGTGTTGCATACTCCCGCACAAACTTAATATACCTTTACACTACAAGTGGTATAGGGTATAAACAAAAATTGAAAAACTAAAATTTAGATACTTTATAACCTAAACCCATTTCTTACATGCCTGTAATATTTTTGATAATGTTTACTCTATGTATTATTTAATATTTGGATAACTTATTACGAAAAGTAATAACTAAGATAGTCGAGCAACAACAATCATAAAATCAGTGCAAGTTGAAGCCATATCTACTTTGCTTCACTTTGCTCGCCAATTTCTTTTTGTTCACCCGCTGGCCTTGTCTTCGTCATTTTTCGTCCATTCAATGTACTTATCTGCTTACTCATCTTACATTCGGCCATTCTAACTGCTCGGACGTTTGTGGATAACATTACGCGGCATGCCATTGTAATTTTCGTCTGCCACGAAAGTATATATATATATATATGCAAATAATTCATCTTCTTCCCAATTAATTTTCACGTCGTGTTTGCGTCAATAATATCTCCCACTCTTTCTTAGTTTCAAGTTAATTACTTTTTATGACTACATGTAATCCTTAGCTGATCTCTTTCATGAACCGCAATCGATTAATTGTTTTGACAATCTTTAGTTTGAAATGTTGACATCACTTTTCCCGATATTCTTGAAAATAGGAGGTCCATCCTTGCCAAGGCATACTTAGGCCTTTACGGTTCTTGCCATCGCTTCCCTTATAAATTCTTCTGAGCTTTGAGAACATTTTGTTTAGAATCCCGATATCCTTGGAAACCTGAAATCGTTTCTTGCTAAGTCATACTGGCTAGTCTCTAGTTCCCATCATCCATTTTTGCGCCAAACGTGACTACAAATAGTAGATGGATTTAGAATTGCGAAGGTAATTAATAATAGTTTGATGACTACAACTGACAAAAACTTTCTCGATTTGGCCATTGCCTCGTGTAGTACCTATTCTTAATTTTGTAGTTTCAACGGTATTTTAAGTGAAAATTCAACAAAGTTTGCTTTTATAACCGACATATGTTTATCATTGACTCTTCCCTCTGGGCCCACATTTTTCATTCGATTGACTTGATATAAATACGATGGCGTGTCTTGTATGTTCACTATACTTTATGTAGTTTTCTTGTTTTCTCAAATTTTATTGTTTATAATGCAGTTAGTTCAACTCGACGAAACAGTTAGAGTCGAACTGGTTCAATTGATGAGAAATAAAAAAGCATTGGATAACCGTAAGCATAAGTTTTGCGCTCAAAGACGCATTTAACCAAAAAGAACAATTTCTAGTTATACAACTGTTGGTAGCAGTAATAAATTATTACCTTCTACATGTTTACATATTAAATCACTATCATTGGTCCATAACCTCTTATTCTATTATGTCAGTTCTGATGAAATAGCGTACCCTTCTGTTGGATAGTGACTTAAAAAATTTTTTTGCTGATTTGTGTTCTATTGTGTATGTAAAATCTAATCCGCCATAGCTCTTGCCATACAACTTCTGGAACTCACATCTGCTGTAGTAGCAAAAGTTCTCAACGAAAAAACTTTAACAAGAATTAAGTTTTCTTTAAATTGAGCAAAATACATGTAAAGTTTATAAAAACTGAAATTTTTTAAATTTCTTGCAGTTTAAGCTAAACTCTTAGGTTATTCTGAAACAATAAATTGAAATTCAAATGTAAACGTTTTGTGTTGTGAGTACACAATCATTTATCTTTTTATCATTTTATATTCTTTCAGAAAGTATTGCGTACAGTATATGAAGACATTAGCTGCCATAAAAGACAGAAAGAAATAAAAGAGTGCTCAGCAGGTGAGTATTTAAAAAAACAAGTAAAGATTTCATAGTCGGCGAGACCAACCATCAAATACCCTACATCGCTTCGCCTAGAGCTGTTATTCACTCGTTCGAATAATTTATATTATTTACTATACATTATTTTTATCCAAAGGCCATCTTTTCATGAAAGACAGTATATTGAACGATGCCCGACATAACGTGATCGAAATGTTTCATCTTCCATCGTAGAAAGCTAGAAATTATACTTTCTCTCCATATAGATGATTGCCTTTCATGAAAACCTTTATACACGTTAGGGTCTAAAAAATAGATCTCTGTGATCCAAATTCCGCACCGTTAATTATATAAACGATCAACCGAACCAAATATTTTATACAAACAATGTCGAAATACTATTACTTAGCGGCTTTCGTAGAAAAATTTTGAAAATTTTCATTTTACGACTTTTTAAAATAAGACGTTATATGGGGAGAGGTCGAAAGAGTGGACCGATTTTAACCATTTTCAACGGCGTTCGCGCCTGGACCACAACACGTTAATGTGCCAAATTTTATGAAAATATCTCCAAAGCTGCGATCTCTAGGTTGAACACAAAAATACATAAGCAGACATCAGATTGACAGACAAGCTTAGATCGATTCTGAAAATGATTCTGAATTCCACTGAATATAATGAATAGTGGGCCCATCTTAAGCTCTTCTGGTTGTTACGTACGTCCGCACACACTTAGTGTACCTTGTGCCACAAGTAGTCTACGGCATAAAAGGGAAAGTTTATATACCTTAATTTTATCACAACAAGTACTACAAAGCAAACTTTTGTTTGTATATATGTACATATAATGTGTATATAAATAAATCTGTGAATATATGTGAAAAGATATAACAAATAAATTTTCTGTCTTTCGTTTGTTGTCTGTTTGCACATACCATGCCCTATCTATGGGATTGTACACAGCAAATGGAAGAATCATCCTTAAGTGCTTACATAACAAGGCCAAGCAGAAGACAAGAAAATAAGTGGAAAAGTTAAAACAAAGCATAAAACGCAATCATAACCGGTATATGTTTATAGGAAAAATGTGCAAATATGGTTAAGTAAAAAAGAAGAAATTCAGTGTTCTTTGCGGTAACTTTAATATCCTTTATACGGAGGACACATGCCAAGCGCATAACGACAGAATCAAATGTACAAAGAATACGTGTGCGGATCCAGCTTTTTCGTGTGCACACCAGTTTTTATTATCTTGCGCTCACAATATTATTGAAATTAAAATTTTTAATATTTCTTTTCTTTATGCATATGAAGCTCTCTTTCTTCCCTTCATTATATCTTTTTCGCACATTTATTACTTCATCTACCTCATCTACCTCATTATTCGCATGATTTATTTCCATTATTCAAATTTCTTTGACAATTTTTT
>NW_023998416.1:20872339-20875181 GCF_014805625.2 Glossina fuscipes
TTTATAGTCTATATCTTTTGTGATAGATGGTTTATACGGATGTATGAAACAGACTTAAGAACTTAAGACAGACTCGCCTCTTGTTACACCAATTGATCCAGAATCAGTTTCTTAGTCGATCTAAGCCTGTCTGGCCATCTGCCTGTCTAATCACAATTTTCCGGATATTTTCATGAAATTTGGTACACTCAAGTATTTTGGACGAGAGACAAATGCCATTGCAAATAGTTCGAATCGGTCCACTCTTCCCACCACTCCCAATATAACGCCCTATTTTGAAAAGTCGTTATATGGAAAAAAAATGCAATTTTCAAAATTTTTCAATACAAGTCCGTCTGTAGTACTAATTTGATATTCTAAATTGGTATGAAAAATTTGATTCGGCTGAGGACATTTTTTAAACCTTTCCCCGTATAACCGTTCCTATGAAAACTGAATCTTTGTATGATAAAAAACTGTAATTTTCCAAATTGGTTTATAGTAAGTTAAACAGAATAACACAAACTTACGGAATTTGGCTCACATTGGTCTATTTTTTATAGCCTAACATATGCAGAAAAGCAATCTATTATCTGAAGAAAAACTCTAATTTCTAGTCTTCTATGCCGGACATTGGAAGGCCCTAAAATGCTCAGGAACTAAGTTAAGTTAGCTAAATTTGGATCACGTCATATGACGTTTTCAACAACCTCCAATAAGCGAACTTAATAATGGGTAATTTTTGGGGTATTATAACCAAGGGGGAATAACCGTACTATGGGAAATGGTGATGGGCATTTAAAAGTCGGTCCTGCCCGACCACAGCGTTAAAAACTTTATTGTGGACAATTTCATTAGATGTACGCTCTTTCTTGATTAAAAGAAATTTTTCTAACCACATGCTTGTAATTAAAATAAAATTTTTCGTAAGTGATTACAATATTGTTATGGTGGAACGCGCAAAGCACGAACTAACAGATAACCACGGAATTTAAATTCAGGCGACCGCAAGCAGCTGAAAATATCAATGGAATTTAAATGTATTTTACCTTATTTTTTATTGTTCGCTTAGCCCTCTATTAGACGCTGTTCCCTGTCTGGAAAAAAGCATAGCAGATATGCTGCACCTACTATTTAAAGGTATTAGTTCTCGCGGTATTAGTTCTTTTAAAAAAATTCGTAGTTCACGATGATACAATCTCCCTACCGATCCAAAAAGCCACGCATCTTGCAATCTATAAATCAATCATGTAATCTATTCGATCTTAAGAAACTATCCATCGCGCTTCAAACACACCCAACTTTCTTTCTTTTCGTTCCAAAGTTCCGGCTTTGGAAATGAAAGCAATAATTTTTGTTAATTTCATTTCTTTGATCATCTTTAATAAAAACTTTCCTTTAGTCCTGATAAGCATTGTTTCCGCGAAGATTTTGAGGTTCCACAATTCAGAAAATCAGTAATGTATCTTTACATTGCTTCAGAATCATATCTGAAGATGCTCCGTTAATCATAGCCAGCACTATACCGAATGGAAGAACACATTACAAAAGATCGCTTCTCCATTTGACCTCACTTTAAACGACGGAAAAGGCAATTAAGAGTGATTTTTGCGAGATCCCTGATCCGGAGAGTTTTGTTAGTTTAGTTTAACATACGGCAGTCGCCTTAAAACCGATAGTATTACAAAGCTCTGCATTCGATGTTTTTAAGTCGTTATGAATGTCGGTGCTCCAGAGAAAACACCAGTAGATATATAATGCCATAGTACTGTTAATATTGAAATCCCGATTAAAACTTAAGAAGTGCAATTCAATTTAAGCGTAATCTGCGGCTTGCAACTTGCCAAGAATACTACGGAAGCCTTCGTCCTCTTACACAGGTGCAAAAACGTACAGACACATAGGCTACAGCTTTTCTCCCAGCAAAGTAATACCTAGCAGGTAATGCCAGTTGCTGCAGGTTAGGAATTGGAGGAAAGACGGTCTTGTTGGATTAAAGTTCCGTTACATGTTTTTTCCATTCAGCAACAGAAAAGGACATAAAACAAACGTCAAATGAAATTAATGAACGGAAAATATTAATCTCGGTTATTGCAGATGTTTTCTTGCTCCTGTTGATGTCGTCTTCTGTTGCGCTACATACATAAATGCATGCTTGTTGAGGATTTTCTATGCGCTTAATAATTCGGTTGTTTGTACATGTGCACTTGTTATATAAATTTTGTATGAATTCTATCGGTTTGAGTTTCTTGCGTTTGGTTGGTTCCTGTTTAATTGTTTTTATTTGTTTTTGTTGTTTTTTGATTCTATTTTTTTATTTCTATTTTCAACTCAGTTTATTTATTTATTTATTTTTTTTTATCTCAACGCCTACTTTATGGCAAGATGTGCACATACGTCATTACTGTCGAAATTAATGTTTGAGATTTTCATTTGAAATTTTATTTGTATTTCGAAGGTCGGCTCTTGCAGACATAGATTTGATAAGGGAAAAATTATACGGAAGCTATAAAATTACATAGTCAGTTAAACCGATCGTCGAAAAGATTTTATAAAATAGCCAATGGCGACAGATTCACAATTATCCGCGCCGTCGAAAGGGGGGAAGCCAACTGAGCTAAACAGTCAGGATTTGATAAAAATAACACCGAAGGGAAAACTCTGGCTGGCACAATATCAAATTATGGAGGTAAGAGGAGCAAGAAAGATTTCAAAAATATATTAAAGTTATTTTCCATTTATAAGATGCTTTCGTTGCTAATGCAAGCTGTTGAAGAAAATGAAAAAACGATTAAGAAGTACCCATCCATTCATGCATATGGACAAAAGTAGAAGAGCTGCGCTTGTGATCTAAAACAAGATT
>NW_023998416.1:20875191-20896962 GCF_014805625.2 Glossina fuscipes
TACGGCTTTCTAATTTGATATTTGTTGTTTTATTGTTATTTCTATTTCAAAGTATTACAAAAAATTAAAGAATAAGTAAATAAGTGAAAGCATCGTGTATCATCTATCATCGTCGATGTCGATTGACAAGGAACGATTAATGAAATTTCTGCGTTGTCGGCAACGTGACGTATTATGGCAAGCTTGACTTTAAAGGAAATAACTCTTTGTTAATATCATTTTTTTTTTTTTTTGTTTTGAAAGTTCTTTTTCCGATCGAAAACATTAGTTCTATTCTCAATCTGGGAAACTAAACCGAGTTATTTAAATAGGCTGGTCTACGTTGTCGCCAAGATGAGAAAAGAGTTTGCTTATTATAATTTCTTATGATGTCAAATGCAGTAAAATGTTAATATAGTTACTTATGTATACTCACCTCCATAATTATCCTTGAGCTACGTTTTTTGGTTACGTAAAGTTGGTATTGAATTTAAATACAAAAGCTTTAAATAAAATAAAAGTGACGATAAACAGTAATTTTCTACGCTATCATCTTCAATATAATTAAAATGCAGTAATTAATAGCAGTCAAGTGGAAAATCACATTTACATGAATAGAAGTGGCTTTACATATAAACCCATTAATTCATCTCTATCGTTCATAAGCACGCGTACACGACGCTCCTCTGAGCTTTTAGGATTAAAATGAGCTTTTTCATCTTCCTTTCATTCATACAGATATGTATACAAATCTATACATATTTGTGTAAAAATCGTTTAGTTCTTAGTATAGTAAGGACATACTAAGATTGTGCAGACGTGCGCACCACCCAGAATGATTTTGATCAGAAGACGATTCTCAATCTAACTGAGCTTGGTCGTCTTTCCCTTTGTTCCCCTGTAACGTTTTCGTTCGTTTTTATATTAAAGTCGAAATTATCGAGATAATTTGACCAAATTTATTCAGTCATAACAATAAAAAAAATTATTATTTTGGTTTTGCTTTTTCTCAAGGTCATCTATTTTCCAAATAAACGTTTTCATTATCATTACCAAGAAGTGTTGATGCATTAAGCATATATGATTGCCTTAGTAACATCCGAATGCGTTAAAGTATCTTTGGGTAGTGTACATTCTGTTAAATGTAAGCTCGTATGTCCGCGTATTCCTCTATCTGCTCAATCCCTAAATTTGAGTTACTCAACATAAATCTGATAATATATGTACATACTGTTGAGCGTAATATTCTAAACAGACTCTTGCATCTGTTTTCGACATTCATAACATTTGAGCGAGAGAAATAAAATATTTCTTGTACGTATGTAAAGAGAAAATTTGAATATCGACGGGATTTGCTTTCGTGTACAGAAACCCCTCAACTTGAACGGTAAATGTTGTGACATCGTCACAGTCGCAAAAACGAAGAAGTGAAACTAAAATTTGGCATAAACATTCATTGGTCGATTAAGCGTTCGAGGTTAAAAAATGTTCGCAATCAGTTTAGAGACACGCTCGCAATACAGGAAAAGCTAAAACCAGTTCAGAAAGCGGCGACAATTTTCTCATGTCTTTATCTATAACTTTCACGTCTATAACAGCGACAATTCCCAAAAATGATCCGCTAAATTGCCGGGATTTCATGGAAACATCATCTTTGCATTAAAATAGCAAAGTGGGCGTGTCCCAGAAAAAAGCATAAACTAATAGTAGTGGAAGAGTGACAGCAGATGCATCTAAAGATATCGGCTTGCGTATGCTTTTAAAATCAAAAACCCGTTAAATTGAGGTGCGACCTAACTGTAGTATTAATACAACACATTTAGAAAGCAACGCTGCCGGCTAGAACTTCGCAATCCATAACTGGTCGCCTTAACTGAACGTCCAGCATAAGAATGGTCCTAAAAACTCAAATAATTTTTTTGCAATTTTTATATGTGTTCGTTTAGAGCACATAGCAGAAGAATAGTTTAAAGGCGAATAAAACTTTTTTCCTTGCTGTTAACTTCCGGTTTTTCGAGAAAAGCAACGAAGCAAATAAAAAACGTTGTGTTTGAGTACACATCTCTCCATAATTCATATTGTGCGAAAAATGCTTCTCTGCAATTGTTTAGCGGATGCAACAGCAGGGAAGTTTGTTCAGCAGCAAACTGCGTGAACTTTGGAAAATTGTGAAATTTGATAAAAAAAATAAAAAAAAATACTAAAATAGCTGTTCTGCCTCAATAATTCCAAGTCAAATTAATGCTTTTTTGTAGAAGCGTAAATGGAAACACAATAGAGATAAAGAATAAAAACGAAACGAATAAAATACAAGAAAATGATTCTATCGCTATTTAAAAATTCATTCCAAATGAAATTTCTAGACTGAAATCGTTTATATCCAACATTATCATAAACAGCCGGATAGTACATAGTTTCGTGTATAACTCTCATTTAGGGATTCATGTCCGCCCTACGATTATTTTGAATTGGTTTTTTTGTGCTTTTAATACCTTAAAGCTATTTTCTGTTTAATTTCTTTTGCAAATTATGATTTGTTTATCACTTCACTTTTGTACCCTACAACACTTGCGGTACAGGCGAATATTAAGTTAGTGTGATTATTTGCAAAACCTAGAAGGCCGTGACCTTTTATTACACCGATCGATTCAGAAAATGATTTTAAGCTTGTTATTCCGTCTGCCCGTCTTCTCGTCTGGCCTAAGAGAGAACGCAACTGGAAATGGTACGGATCCATTTTTTCGATCGCTTCCCATAAAACACCTTCTTTCGAAAAATCGTTACATGTATTAAGTGAGGCAGTGCAGCATATTTAAGGTTGCGCTGTGTCCCACTAAGGAGTTCTTACATGTCTTCTATTTCGTATATAATTTTTAAAAAAAATTTTTTGCCATTTCTGTAGTAAAGATTTATATAATATGGCAATAAAGGATTGGCATTGTTGTGAATTACAAGAGCCTAAAAAATCACACTGCGGCCATGCTATGTGCTAAGCAGTTAAAAACTATGAAATTCGCAGCTTAATTGAGACAAGGCAACTATTGCGAACCATAATATGAAATTGACATTGACAACACGACCTTGAGGAAAGCTGTGAATGGACATATTATGCTTAATGTCACCTATGGGCTCTCTAAACAAGCAAGAATACAACTTACCAATATTTAATATATAGGAAAGAAAAAGTCAACACTTCAGGCTATTAGACTCTGTGAAGATTCAATGCATTGATGAAAGAAATGTAATCACATAAACATTACCCAAGAGCAAAGGCATGATCTTTTTGTCTGTCAGATATATTATTCCATTTCTTTTAAAACACCATAAGAGTTAATAAAAATGTAAATTTCTTTCCATATATAGGGTGTCGCAAAACTTACGTAAGATTTGAATTTGCCGCCACTTGTGCGATAAAGTGTTTTCAAAAACCCCGTCGCCCCCCCCAAAAAAAAAGAATAGTTTGAAACGTGACAGTTTAGGGTTTGTTAAACATTACGAGAGAGAGCAACGCGTTTTAATTGCCCGGCAATATTTCAAAAGTAATGAAAGTTTGGCCATATTTCGTCGAAAATGAGCAATGGCTCTTATTGGTGCTCGATATCGCGGTATGATAATCCAGTTCTTTCTCTCTGAATAGGGTGATATTGTTGTGGACGACATGTGGTTTCAACAAGACTATATCACGTACATCCCGTGAAGACATTCCCTGGTCGTGCACTTTCACACTTTGTCGATTACAATTTCGATAAAAAAGCCAGTTAAGCCGTGGAGGTGGTTCGCCCAATGTGCTATTGCACACAGAACCCTATCCGATGTACGTTATTATTCAATAAAAAACTTACAATTCAAAAAAAAAAATGTAGCTCTCTTTCTCATTTAATTGAAATCTTGCGTAAATTTTTGCGAGACCCTATATAAGGAATTTTCAGGGCTTTCCAGGGCAAATACGTTTGCATGTGAAAAGAATGCTTGCAATAAATTTATGCGACCTTACATGTGCATATCACACAAAAGTAACCATTCATAACTATATGAAATCTTTATTACTCCTTTAGCACATACATACACAAGAATATATGTAATAGTATACATATTTAAGATGGCTTCACTGCAAGCACACAAGCAAAACAAATTCAATGCAACTCTTGAAGTGTGTTATGCAGCTTTTGAACGTGTGGTTGAAATATGTACGTCTTGGAACGAATTATAGGTATCCATTGCCATTCCTAACCAGCTAAATTAAATTAGCAACATTTTCCTATTTTCTTCGTTTTTTTTTTTTTTTTTTTTGTTAAACTCAAGGGGACTAGAAGGTAGACTGTGAAGGCATTTGCTTCTGACTTTTAATAAATATTTTTAAAAAATTCCTGAACCACATATGCATTACGAGTTCTAACATGACATTCATATTGAGGGGGTTTTCGATGTTGTTTGGAGCATTTCGACTAATTTCGGCTGAAAGCCAAAAAAAATCTCACGCTTTCATCACTTACACCGAAATGCGAAATTTCACGCGGTAAAGGAGTGTTTTGAGTGGAAGCAAACCTGAAAATGTAATATTGATTTTTCTTTTGTTTGTCGCTTGATTTATCATAATTGGACGTTGTCTGTTATTACTTTTGTAGATCTTTCTATATCATGCATGTTTGTATATAAACAAAGGACTGCGGAGTTAAAACCTCAGTTATTTAAAATGCATTATATACAAACCACTGAGCCCAAGTGAAAATGTTTACGAAAGCCTTAAATACGTCAGTATCGCAAACGACTAAAAGTTGTCATATGACATCATACGATCATATCATTATGACTTGAGCAATTTAAATGCAGATCTTTAAACTATCTTCAAGTTAGCGTGCTCTCCATTCCGCATGACCTGTGTTCGAAAAGAGAATACACATATGTCAAATTTCAGTGCCGGTCTGCCGAAAGGCATCTCGAATATAATGTTTCGATTGAAACCAAGTTTATATTCAGCTTTTCGGCGGCTCTAAAAAATTATATTTCAGTCAAAATTGAGTTCGACACTTTGCAT
This sequence comes from Glossina fuscipes, assembly GCF_014805625.2. NCBI lineage: Eukaryota > Metazoa > Arthropoda > Insecta > Diptera > Glossinidae > Glossina > Glossina fuscipes. The sequence goes on from NW_023998416.1 coordinate 20,880,206, forward strand.
AAGCATTAGGCTTAAGTGTAACGAGCACAGTTATTTATTATTCCGCTGTTTCTACGTTTTTAGCTTTAGTATGCTTACTTGTAAACATTAATTAAGTTCATATGTAGACATAGCAAAGAAATGTAGGTGTGTCTATTTAAGGGCAGCATCATCTTCTGTTCACTGAAAAGAAGTTTATTTAGTTCTCCACAATTTATATAAAGACAGTCTAAAAGTTTATTAATCTTCGGGTATTTATAACCTACATCACTTGTGGTATATTAAGCTTGTGCGTATGTTCGCAACACCCAGATGGACTTGAGATAGACCCGCCTTTTATTATCCCCATCAATTACTGCAATGATTTAAACCTGTCGGTCCGTCCATCCGTTCAATATTTTGATGAAATTTGGTACGAATGCTAATGGACCATTTTGTCGACCACTGGCCAAATAAGATCCGATTTTAAAAAGTTCTTATATGAAGTGTAGGCTTTTTTTTACTTGTTATAGAAAAAAATGCAGATTTTATTGCACATTAAGGAAACTGTAACGAAAACCTTTGTTTGGTTGACCATCCCTTTTTGTACCGCAAGCAAGGTCAACAATTACTAATGAATTCACTTAAAAAATGGCTATAAAATCGCCAAATTTCAAATCTCTAAAGAATTTTATTTTGAAGTTGTAGTTAAGATTCCAAGTCAATCGGAGAAAAATTAAAGAACTCAGCAGTAGGATAAGCCAAAAAAGCTAGTTTTCATAAAAAAGAGGTTTAAAGCTTTAAAATTCACTTTTTGAAGAAATTCTTATTTCACTTCTAATATGCGACACTTGCACGACGCAGTTACAATTAAGAAATTGCATGAGTGCAGCATGCGTATAGTTATAAAAATTGTTGTTCATATTCAACTGCTACTTACATTTGCCAAATTATCCAATGCACTCAGAATAATTGTAATATGACTCTACACTATGACTGTAATCGATTTTTTGACCCAAATAGATTGAAAGTAGAACAGATGTACAAACGAATAGCAGGCACAGCAGGATGTCATGTATATGAAAATATTTAAAACCAAAACAAAGGCATAGTTTATATTCCATTGAAAGAGTATAAGTAGAAAATCATTTCTTCTATTCATATAAAAATAAACAAGAGAGAGGCAATCATCGCTTTCGTATGTGCTTATGATATTATTATTGCTTCAGCATATGCGTTTGCTTTGATAGTCGTAACAGGGCTGCGTTTTATGATTTACAAAATATTGTTATTATTATGATTTTATTAAATAAAATATGAATGTATTTTATTCTTTTGTATTCAAATATGTCGAAAGAATGTTCCCCCCTTTTTTAAAACTAGTTAATATATACGCATTTACTTATGAATATGTGTATCGAGAATGCTTCACTTTAAAGTAAACAAGTTTACAAAGCAAGTACCGTTTAAATAAGCAATAAACACACCTCACAAGACTTACAAGTCTAGACAAAGAGAATCAAGCAAAAGCGTTATAGTCAGGCGAGGTTGCTTTTAAACACCCTACGCCATTGCATTTAATTAAATTTCTCACTTATCTTTGTCGTAAATGATCACAAGTTATACTCTTTTTCTCTTGCTTATCATTGGAATCCTTCTTTGGGAAAGTTTACGAAATATGTACGCAGGTAATCCAAACTTGTCAGGTGTCGTATTCACATTGTCTTTCTCTAACAATTTTCATCATCAAACAATTATTGCCTTTTAAGGGCTTATTTTTCGCAAGAGCGATATTCGTGATGGGGAATTCAAAAAGTGTTCCCATCTCCACCGCATTTTCGACATGTATATACATCAAATATGCGAAATGGAAAATTTATTATAGGTGGTATTTTCAAAACTATTCAAAATACTTTCAATAGCGCTCGTCATTGATTGAAAACATGTCAGTGTATCAACTTTAGCTGAAATATCTTGAAAATCGCGCATTGTCGATTGAATCAGTGCATAGGCTGATATCAGGTGGACAAACGTGCGTAAGTATTATAGTTTCAGGAAATGGTTCTAGTTCTTTTTGTGTAGCAGAGGGTCTACTTCAATGTGAGTTTATCAACAATGACATGTGGAGGTAGCGTAGATGGAGATGACATTAATTTCAAATCATACTGCGGTAATACTCCATGAATACGTATTACAAGCTTTTATTGAAAAGAATATATGCTCACTATTGATTTTACTATGATATGAAATCTGTTTATATACCTAATTCGAGTGGCAGCTTCTAACAGAAACCAACAACGAACATTCCCAATTCTTCTGTGGTTCACAATGTATTTGATATGACGTTACGTAAAACGAAAAGACGTTATGTGATTTTACTAAGTAAAACCATAAATTAGGCATACTTATATATCTACGTGCACTCATAATATAATGCTATAAAGTCTTACATTTACATTAAGCATGTATACGCTTTCATCTGTGCATGTCTACAACACCAACCAGCTCTTTAATAATAATGTCTAATTATTTCTTACCACATGTGTCAGTACAGCTATTTAATAATATTTCACTCTACTAGTATGCTTTATTCTTGACTCTTTGTGGTTGGCTTAATAATCAGAGTAAAGTTTTCGTCTTTTCTGTAAAGACTTTGACACATCTGTACTCCTTACAATCCTTTTGTAATAATAAAATTCTCTAATGCATAGTTTATGTTATATTTATAAGCAAACGTACTTTTATTGTTCTTGTAGATTACTAAGAATGGTCTTGCTTTCTTAAATGTGTATATTTCCAGCAATAAGATAATGAAATAGACACATTGCTCTAAGACAAAACGCTTACATTCGCATATGCTATAGAGGGAAAGGGATGGAGCAAGCAAAAACAAATGGAAAGCAGACATTAAGAAAAGTATTGAAGAAAAGAATACAATGAATGAGGAAGGGGACGAGAGAGATACGTTCCGATTATTCGAAATAGTGATATAAATCTAGGCTTCAAATAAATGGAACGGTGTTATTTGACTATCAAACAGACTTGTCAAGCATAGCGGCAAGGCGGAAAACGCAATTCAGATCGCGTAACCATTTTGTCAGAAAAAAAAATTTTGATTGGTTTTCTGCAAGCGTGTTGCGTCCAAGTTTTTGTTCGGCGTGACAAGAAAAAGCGCGCATAAGTGGCTATAGGTACTCGCCAACCGAACGAAAACGTGAATCTTTTTGATAATTAAAGAGAACTGACACGTTCGCGGTTACATTCGCAACGAAGTCTTAAATGAATACCTTTGCAAAATTACAAAGTAACACCAGAAGAGCTTTAATAATGTCTCTAAATTATTTCCGAACTTTATTGGTTGCATTTCTTGCCGATACAAGAGGACCGTAAGTCTCTTTATTCCAAATTGGAGCGTCTGTCTCGTTTGCTTGAGTATGCCAAGGACATGAAAAGGGATGTATATCCTTACTGTTTAGTGATGTTTATCACATTTATTTATTCAACATTTTTTGCTTCTGTTATATAAATATTCATGCATTTCCTAGGCAACCATATGGAGATACGTTAGCGTGGAACATGTGAACGTGTAATAGATATACATGCAATATACGTACAATATGTATGGCATGAAAAAAAACTATGAGAATTATTAAAGCAAAAAAGTTGAAAGAAGTTAGTTTTAAGTTTCACTTACATCGGTAATTGGATGAATTCCTGTGCGCCATATAATTATCGTCATAATTATCGAATACATCAAAAGCCAAAAGAAGGTGAACACAGACTACTTAATTTTAGCATTACATTAGCTATAGAAAACAATATACAAGCAAGCCGCATTATTCAACTACCGCAACTTCTTAGTTATAAACTATTTCTTCTAACTTAACTGAAGGTAGACCGCATCTTAACTGGGGCTGAGTGGACTACAATAGCCTTCCTGTCAGGTCAAGTTAATCAGATAAATTAAGTAAACTAAGCCATGGATGGGGTCAAATCATTGCATTCACATTTTACTAGCTTTCGAGCAAACGCTGTCTTGAGAAGATCTGGGTAGTGGCGATTGTAACGATGTTTCTCGTTATCAAAAGCTTGCGTAAGATTAGCACTATTGCTTACGTGAATCTTTCGATCAATTCAGATTGAAATATACCGGAGTGCTTACAAATGATTGTAGAGCGGTAGTCGGATAATTTAACACCTTTCTGAGCATTTTAGAATCATCCCATATGGAATGAATATTATTCTTATTATTATTATTATTATTATTATAAATTTAGTCAGAGAATAAATTCTAAGGCTAAAGTCTTAAAAAAGCACTCACATCTAAGACTTTTTGGCTTTATTAAAAACTCTATCGCACTTGAGATTTGAACCTACAACCATTAAGTCGGCCACTCAGGCGGATATATTCTTATTATATTTTGCACACTTGTTCGAATTTATTTACGACGCCCTATCGTTGTATAATGTTGAATCAGATTTCTTTGTATTGCAAGAAATTTGTTGATATGTTCAAGTTGCCATTGGAGTTCATTTTATGTAACGCAGCTGGTTAGCCTCTAGCACCACTTACCAACCGTTACCTAAAATGAACCCACGGTTCTCCAGTTGTCTGTTTTCGTATGATAGCAACAAAGAGTGAGGACAAATTCCTTCAAGTAAAAATTAAGAATTGTTTTACAAATGATTTAATAGAATTCACGTGACAAAGTATTCAAGTATAGATCTAATCAACGGCATATATAATCTTTTGATCAGCGTTTCATAAAATCAAATACCTATCTATTTTTACTAATAGAGAGAGTTCCATGTGTAAGTTAAGCCAAAGCTTATCAAACTGTTTCATTCTTTTTATATAAATTAAGAAAAATGGATTTAATTTTTTTGGAACTTAAACAGCTTCTTATCGTTTTTTACAGAGTACAAGAGATGCATTCACTTCTTCATTGATAATGTATACACTATTTGTTTTAGTTAAACTCAATACTGTTAATATTGCTTTCGGAAACTACGAAACTTTCAGTCATAACGATAGAAAGTCTATTCAAGTTATAAAAGTGGCTCTCTTTCCTCCTCAACATGCCAAAGCACACAAAAGTAAATATATATAAAAATGGCCGAAAAAACTAAAATACAATTTTCTATGCCCAGTCAAACTTTTAAGTAAATATTAGATGTACAAACATATCAGCACAACATATGAGCTCAAGTGTGGCGAAGAGACCGACCGGTGCCAAATAAACTTAAACTTAAGTTCTTTAGCAAAATGGAAGAATGTCGGATGATATAAGCTTAGTCGATGCGAACATGATGAAAAAGCTATTGTTGCACATTTGGTGTAATTACATAAATGTAAACTTACAAAAGCACAAAAACATAAAACAAAGTACACAAATAAAGTAATGTACACACTACATACACTACGTACGCATATGGTGGAGAATATAAACATTGACAATAACAAGATACTGCATATATGTTTATCTTATGTAAGATTGCAGTTGACTGCAATGAGATACATTGCTCACTCATGGATTGCTCGTGCACATCTGTCTATATACATATATATTCTTTACTTGATTTCAGCACACACTTGACTGAAACATATCGACAAACAACTACTTGTGGTTTCCAGATAGAAAAATAAATACCAAATGTTCATACGCCCTGGAACGAATTCTGGACACTCACCACTTTAAGAAAAAAAAACCAAAAGATCATTCATAATTAGGGGAGTGTCACTTAGACGATAATATAGAACTAGAACTAAATACACAAAAAGTGCACAGCAAGTTACACGTTTAGGTATTTTTAGCTTAAAGATGAAAAACTCTATTCGCTTAGGGAGAATAGATACTTGGGCAGTATTCGAGATGGAGACAATGATGTTGACAGAAAGATTGTAAGCTACAAAATGTTGAAATTTTATAAAAAAAAAATGGCGAAAGACATATCTTAAAAGGAGGAAGAAGGAAAGAAACTAGCTCCTCAAGCAGCGCCTTATGGTGTTCCTAGTTAAGAGTATAGCTTTCGCTTCCGAGGAGGTGAAAAAAAATTAGGTCCTAAGGCCACACATCTTCTTGGATTTAAAAATCGAATCGAATCGAAGCTGTTCTTCTCAATGCTCATGAATCATACAAGTCGCTAGATGATATACAAATCACGTAAGTGCAAATTTTTTCGAAGGCATTTCCAATAAGAAAAATTGATAAGATTTTGATTCCCGTTGAGTTGAACTGTTGGCAAAGGTTGATATACAACATGATTACTTTTAGCTCCAGCCTCTGTGTAGAAATCTTTATTTTATGTGGTGGCTTTTAATGGTCCTAAAAGCTTCTTGGGCGATTTAGTAATAGTGAAAAATATCGCCATCGCTTGTCCAGCAATCTAATCCGTTTTTTCATTTAGTGCGAGGCCAAAATAACCAAACCCCGAGATAAAGTAAAACTCACTTCGGTTCAAGTGTTACGGCCGATCCATTAAAAAGGCAGCACTTGAAAACTACGCATTTGTATTGAGATGAGGTATGATTTTCGTTATTTTTTCGCGAAAATATCTAAAGGATTGTTTTAGCCCAAGCGATGTAGGGTATTTAATTGCCTGTCTTGTCATCTATTACGTGTTTGTTTGTCGATAGCCTTACTTTGGGGTTTTGAAGATTGTTTTTGTCATTTGGGTAAACATAACAATTGTTAATTGTTCTCAATCAATCGACATTTTAAAGATAGCAAAATAGTTTCAAGTGAAGAATGAATAAAAGAATTCTTCTTAAGATGCAATTAACTTTATTGTAATTTGTGTAAACCTATAAAAGATGCATAAAATATCGTTATATGTAAATATAATATTAAGTGCTATGTAAAATGTATTGAGCAGAATACATAGCAACATTGTTCTGTGCCACTTAATATAATAATAGGAAGTCACAGTGCAACTCTTCCTCCGCAAACAAATACTTTGCTTCAAATAGCTTCGTATGTAATTAATGTATAACCGCGACTGGTGAAGAGACAAATGCTGTGGCTTTTCATTTAAAATGCATACTGGCCTAAGTTTGTTGCTTTTTTGCAGGGCTCTACCATCAATCTTACATAAAGCAAATGAAATCAATTGTCGTCTGTCAGTATCGTTAAAGACATTAACGCCACGGAAAACACCAAGCTTAACGGCTTTTCGCCAAATATGACCTAATTAAATATTTGACAAGTCAAATTTCGTACATGCTTTTATTATCTGTTCAAGAGAAGTTACTAAAGTTACTCAAGCTTTCTATATTGCCTGCCGTTGAACAAAAAAGATTTTTTCCTTTAATGCTTGTGTGGCGATTAGCATAGGACAGCAAAGCGAACTTTCGTTCCGTAACATTGGCTTACTGAGTTTCCAGATGTTTTTTAGACCATATATTACGTCACCCAATAAGCCCGATCTGGTAAATATATGCCAACACTTCACAGACCTATATGACTTCTGTGTAGTACCAATCTTCAAATGATACGGACCAAAATTTCATGACTTTCCGATCATTATAAGTTACAGTTACGTTAGTGGAACTACTCTTTTGGTCGTTCTGGACGGTTTTCGTCGATAGCAATTTACTGCCTATATGACTCTAGAGTGACGGTGGTGTCTCCATGTTTCATCCACATATCCACATATCGTATGAAAAAATTGTTTTTATTTCGTCTAAGTGGCGCTAACCAATGATCTAAATCATAAACACGTTGTTGTCGGTTTTTAAGCACATGTGCCCCCGCAGCTTTCCCAAACAACTTCACTGTTCGGTTTTCCACAACGATTTTATACATTTTTCCTATGTTTTTTGAAGCAATTGCGAGGAATCGATGGGCCGAGCGTTGAGCATCGTGGGTGTCCCCACGTCATCCACAAATCCAAGGCTGATCGTGACGGGTTTTTTTCTCATCAAAATGTATCAAAATCAACATACGATACTCAGGTCTTTCGCAACGTCATTAAATTTTCATACATTTTCGTTTGAAAGTTGGCACTACTCAGCAATCAATCAACAGTGCTGTCATCTTATGTCAGACCGGAGGCATATAAACTAATGTGTTAGTAAAGGTTTTTTTTTTTTGTTTACAAAATACTCGCCAATCAAAGTCGAAATCAAAAAAACTTTTTCATAATCTTAAAAAAGAAGTACAGGCATACCTACAACCTAGCGGGGATAGATGGCAAAATGAGGGAATACAAAACAAACTGAAAGCAAAAAGTTCTAACTTGATGTAAAAGCAATCAGGACGTAAAAGAAAATAAGTTAACCTACTTTAGACGTTTCAGTTTGATCTGAGGCGAAACCCAAAAGCGATAAGGAAACAATTTAAAATCGACATTAATAATATGGTTAGTGGATAGTTTCTGTACAACTTGCTACACATGTGGCATTGGTCAATGGGAAGAATGTGACTACAGAGAAGCCGACGCCTTAAAGGAGAACTACAGGAAATAGGTTCTCTTGAACTGCAAGAAGTCAAACATCTTAGCATTGCTTTCTTTGAGAAGTGGATTTTGAATGGCTTTCTTGCGACTATAGAGACTTAAGGGACGATTTGATATCTTGTGCATCGATAGGATTCAAAATAGTTCTTCCAAATGGTCAGTGCTTACAAATGAAATGCAATCAATAATTTTGTTCAGTCAGCCATCCTAAAACTGGAATATTATGAGGTTACGATAAAATATGTAAACTATTCGTTTCTTAAATTTTGTATAAAGGATATTAAATTTTGGTATTATTCGTTAACTTTTTTAGCATCGAAGAATTTATTCTTTTTACTGCTTCTATAAAAGTATGAATAAATTCAAGTTAACTGTTGCCGTGGTGACTCATTTAACATTCACGTAAAATTGCCTTTTTATGCTAAAATACCTGGAAACCGCAAACTATCAAGACGCACACTATGCAATGAAATTGAGGTAAATTCTTTTTATGTTCTTTATTCAGAGTTCATTCGACTAGTTAACGCATAAATTTGCACTTCTTCTGACCGTAGCAGTTAAGTTGCACTCACTGTGCATAGCTGTGGCTAGTTTGCTATGAAAAGCATAGTAAGCGTGTGTTCACCTTCTAACGATTCTTTCGTGTTTCTGTTTTTATGCAGACATCACACAACGTTTTCATTTTTAAAATATTTCTGTCTTTTATGTTAACGATTCGCTTTTTCAGTGTTGCCTTACTTTTAATAGTTCATTATAGTGATATACATTGAACAAAAGTTCGTCTTTCATTTGAAAAGAAAGACAAAGAACATAAGTAGGGAATCTGGGAAAAAAAACAATTTTTCTATTGGTTAATAATGCCCAAAAAGAAAGGAAATTCACCTGTTTTGCTCTGTTATCGTACGCCTCCATTCATTTTAAATTTTCCTTTGTGCATTATTGAGAAGGTATCAATTTTTATATTCGCCGCCCAAGTATAAGGTGTACATTTGTTTTGTCAAAGCGTTTGCAACAACCAGAAGAAAGCCTTGTAGACCTTATTAAGTATAGATGTTCTTCATTAGTATCAAACTTCAAAAAGCATAAAGGATCTGTCTGTTCGTCTGTCTGTCTGTCTGCTTATGTAATGGCTGTAGTAAACACAAAGCATTCAATGTGACAGAAACGTAGGAAGTTTTTGCCTGCAGGTTAGTATTGCAAATGGGTCAAGTTGATCAAAGGCACGAACACAAGACAATAGAATTTGAGACAATCTCTAGTTTCAGCAATGAAAAACAATAATGTATTTTGACTCGATGGCCGTTCACAACAATAAAACTGTGCACAGGTCGACAGGTATAGAAATGGGAATTTCCTACTCCTACACTAACTACTCAATATTTTAAAACTATCAATATTTAGAACTATCGATTTCAACTATCAGTCTATGGTATGTTTGTCAGTCCATCCGCCTGTTTGCCTGTTAATTGCTATGATCGCCTGATTGCAAAAGTGAAAACAAAAGCAACAAGTTCAGCAAAAATATTCGACGTGGTCGCACATAGGGGCCAAACCGGTAAGAGAACACGCCCATAGCATATATAACCTATAGTAGACACTTGATAGCAAATTCCACCAGAGGAGTAAGAGTAATATGTGAACGAGAATTTGTGGCATGTCTTGAATGAAATGCAATTTTTGTGACAATTAGTTTTGTTATAAGTAAGGCATTGATACTCTATAAAAACGATAAAACGCTGTAGTACGCATCTAATATTACTATCTAATAGATGGAGATGGCAAAATATTTCATGCTAGATGGTCATCGAAACTGCTTTAATTTCCGAAGGACTAGTTAAGTGGGTTTTTTCATCCTCCTTGAGCCTCGTAATTCGCAGAAGCTCATTAAAGGCGAGTAAAAGTATTACAATGTGACAGGGCACACTATTAGATACCCTACACTACTTCGCTTAATACGTTTATTTACGTAACTTTTTAAAATAAGATCTTACGAGGGAAATTCGATCCGAACCATTTTCGATAGCGTTCGTCCTTGGGATAAAACATGTTAATGAACCAAATGTCACCAAATTATCTTAAAAATTGCAGCTTGCAGGTTAAACGCAAGAATACAAGACAGACAGATGGACAGAAAGACAGACAAGCCTAGATCGATTTAGAATCACTTCGTCGCTTATCTTCCAAACTAAACAGAACAAGACAGATTTGAAACGGGCAAACCATTCCCCGCATTGACTTTTTCTGGTTTTTCTGACTGCGCTGCTTTTCATCCTTTCGCAAAGCGGTGCACCATAATATGAGCATGATTGCCGACACGCATTTTTATAATCTAAAAGTAGAAGGATATTTTCATTCAAACATTTATAAAATATTGTAAATTTTTCTTAAAATACTGCACGTCAAAGGAACGCCTCATATTTATGCACTAACTCAATACTACTTCGACTAATTTAATTTAAAAAATGAGCTTTTTCGTCCACAAATGTGAATTAAGGTTTCTTTCTTTTCGGGTAATAGTAAATAAAAAAGGAGAAGAGGAAGATAAAAACTTTTCAAAAATTCTCATAACACCATCAAAGTTTACAAATTATCAAAAGCATTCTTAGAAACTTTCCATAACTTTGAGAATATGTACAGTATTTACCCACATAAGGCTAACGGAGCTGGACAATATATTCAATTATATACCACAAGAAACTTTATGCCTTATACCAAAGTTCTTATGAAATTTAGGATATATTGTTTAAATGGTTGTGAGAAGGAAGTTAAAGACATGCATGCAAAAAATTTGAAGAAAGCAAAATAATTTTAATATATATATATAGGAGAGATACAATAAAAGTCAGATCTTTCAGTGATATGACAAATCTGTAAAAATTGAACTAAAATTATCAATTCTTTGCTTGACCAAACCTCCAGAATAAAGATTCTACCAATGAAGCAAGATTAAGTGTAGTTTATTCGTTTGAAGGTATCTTTAAGAGAGGCGGTAACTTGCTCTAATGGGTGTTAGATGACTTTAGCTCTTCCAAGGACTTTTCGATACAATCATGAGATTTGCTTACAATATTGTTGGGGTGCAAGTAATTTACCCAGTTCTGAATGGGTGAAGCTTTATACTACGTTAGATTTTTCGATAAGATTTATCTGCCAAAACACTTTATTAAGGCAACAGCAAAACGAACTTTTGTGAATCTATTAAAAAAAGTTTGTCCAATTGATTCGAGCTTTTCAGCATGATAATGCTCGATCAGTAGAAAATCCATATTAGAAACGACAAAAATCCTATTCTTATAATCCGCAGCAAATGTTGATAAGAACTATGAAGCAAGAATGCACTTAATCTATGCTTTGACACCTCTAAGTCAAGTCTAAGGGAAAAATTTTGATTATTAGATATTTCCCGTAGGGACAAGCGTTCAAAGTTCGCCACAAACTCTAAAACAAGCTTTTGATGTCGTTCAAAGAACTTTTACATACCCCAAATAGCGTTTAAATGTATACTTTTACAATTTATAGCTTGAGGACGAAAATGTAACAATAAAGGGAAAAATGCGAAAACATCACATAGAGATTTTTTTAGAGGTTTTAAAGAGTTCTTAAAATATCTTTGGATTAGGTCTTGTAAATAAATTGGTAGCTAACCTTTCCAGCAATATGTTGCTTATAAAAAGTAAAGTATATATAAAAGCATGAGATAAAATGAGGAATTTGTGTCTTAGTACACCATGGAAAGGACAAACTTTGTCAATTCGTTTATAATAAAAATGACCACGCATTTGCGTAAAGCGTGGCAAGTTCTTTATAAAGTTGCGTAAAAAACAAGTGAGGAGATTATATTCGCTTTATGGAGAAAGATCGTTGCAGGGACAGCAAAAAGATACCTTGACAATTTTGAAAGGTTAGAAGAAAATGATAATAGAATAACGATATTTGAAAAGTTAATTGCGCGTAGCTTACTTTGGAATAATATCAAAAGAATGGTAAGACCGATGCCATTCTCTTATTCACTCATATTCGTTTTATTGTCATTTTACATTCATAATCGTATTCAATTAAACGAGCTCTGTGGCCCGGATCCACTTTTATGCAAATTTGAAAACAAGAAAAGAAAAGGTTATTTGATCTACATGTTCGAAGCTAGAATGCTTTCTTCAAAATCTTGATTTTTGAATCACTGGCAGGTGTTTGAATGAAAAAGTTTAATTGTCGGCAAAAGTTAAAAATTGTTAAATTAACTTATCAGACAAACCTTACGTATTTCTCCAGAGAATTTTTTTTTAAATTACTCTAAACAATTCGGACAAAAGTATGATAATTTTAGAAGTAATTCCGAAGGCCATTTTGAAAAATCGTCTTTGGAGAAAAACGATTTTGAACTTTTGGGATGCACTGTTAATATGCCAACATGCTTTCTTATTGTAATAAGTTTTTCGTTAGTTTTTTCATTAGTCTGCAATTCGACTAAATAATCCTTCTTATTTTTTTGCTCGTCCCTTACATGCTTTACTGCGAGATTTCGAAGAAAAGTGGCAGGTAAACATAAAATTCAGTAATCGACTCCGTAGTCTATGTTAAAAACTTTACTTTAAAGTTATAATTTCTCAATAGAACCGCTGAAGTCTTTCGCGTCTCTTGCTCCTGAAAGCTCATCTTGATGGAACTACAATAATATACAATATATATTTTAGTTTAAACTTATGCTCAGTAGTCGACTCCATAATTCATGTTAAAAACTTTGTCTCAACGTCTTAATTTCTCTGCAGAAACGTTGAAGTCTCTCGCGTCTCCTGCTCCTGAAAGGCCATCTTGAAGGAACTGCAATAATATACAATAATATATATATATATATATATATATATATATATCTGTACATATATGTATTTTTTTTTTAGTTCAAACTTATGCAACTGAATGAAAACGTTTAAGCCTTCAATTGCTTTTCAACATGAAGTTCTCGTTTCTACTTTTTACAATTGTCGATATTGCACACTTAACAACATTTGGACAAGTGCAACTTCGGTTTTTGTAGTTATTATTGTTTGCGTGTTCACTCCCTTATTTTCAGAAAAGTTTAAAAGTAATAATATTAAGACAAAGTCCTCACTATCACATTGGATACATGATTTATCTGAAGGATTGATGTTTTTGCGGCAGTTTCTTAAACAATGTTGGTTTGTAAAAATTGGACAATAGAAGTTTCATTGATTTTGCTTTTGCAAAACTTTGTTTCAGCAAAGTGCATACAAGACGTGGTCTTAAGTACTTTTCGTTTATGCGGTGGTTGCACTATAGTTACTGCGACAAACGTAACGAAAACAAATAGTTAATGTTAAAAACTTGTTTATTGTTGAGCGCTTGAAAAGTCGCTTGCTTCTCACGATTTGCCTGAACTGGCCGTAAAGCGCGTCTATTTTACTGTCTTCCATACTTTAGGCAGTTTTTTTTTTTTTTTTTTTTTTTTTTTTAAAACCAGACATTTTTTTTATATACGGCTTTCTGGGTGGGGTGCATATGTGTGTGTACTTTTTATAACGGCAAAATAAATAAAAACACTATAGTGATCTACGGCCCATCATCAAACCCTCATACAGTTATTCATATAACGATCTTTCCACACAAGTCCTTTTATGGGAAGCGATCGAAGTGAAACCATTTGGTTTGGAGCGAAGTACATCAATATACCAAATTTCATGAACATTTATCCCAAAATTTTTGTACTATGAGTTGAACGCAAGACAATAAGACGGAACTTAATATATCCATGCAGGACGTTCAGTGTAAGGTATAATAACTTAAGCTAAAAATCTGCTTTCATTTTTTGTTTCAAACTATACTTCACACTATACCGCTAATAATGTTACAGCAAATGCGTTTAACAAGTAGCACAGCAAGTATATTTTCCACAAATTCAATTTCTTCAATTGTCAGGAATGACATTAGAAGGCTATGTTGAGTGTGGCAACGTTGGTCAAAAACTTTGGATTTTCTCACTTAGCATATATACGGCAGGGTATGTGCATTTGGAACTTTAAAGCCCTTTTCTTCGAACAACGATTTTCGAAAAAGGTACGAAGCATTTTCTCGCGACAATGTTAGGCCCGGTGTTACTATTTTTTAGTATATTTCAGAGACAATTTTTTTTTTTTAAAGTTTAAGCGCACGTCTAATAGCCCCTCCAGATATTGTTATTCTGCTATGTATACTTCTATCCAAGCAAAGATATCAAAGAACCAATTATTCTTAGGCTTTTAAAGTGGTGTTGAATAAGGGCCCACCCAGCCAGGAGCCCAAAATACATTTTGGCGCAATTATGGACTTTTCCAAACTAAGACGTTGTATGTGCAATGGTCGCAAAGTGGTCCGGTCCAATCTATTTAAAATAACATTCCTATCTACGACAATGAACCTCAGTGTACCAAGTTTCTTCAATTTTGGCTTGAAAAGACGACGCATAAACAGATGACAGACAGAAACACGGCCAGAAAAATTTGAAAATCATTTTGAATCGGCGGGCAGAAGAAAAGATTTTAAGCCATTCGAGAGGTTACATGCCTACGCAGAATTTTCCTGTGCCAGTATTGCTCTCAAATATGCAAATTGTGTTGTTAATTCAAATTAAAATTAATTAAAAATAAATTAATTATTGTTTTAAAATATCTTAATATGAGTATGTTTCCTTTTGAAGGCAAAGAAATGTAGTAATGCTCATCGATGGGAAACGCCAAAAGCATTAGAAAACAAGTAAGAAAACTATTTTCGGTCATGACTGGATGTTTTATATCCATCGCTGTCATCCTTGGTTTTTTTTTTTTTTTCTATTGTCTGGCGTACTTGCTTCAATATACAAAAATGGCTGAAACCAAAGTTGAAAAAATTAATAAATCGACTATTAAAGGAGTAGTGACCGACGAGTGTACCATAAATTTAGGTAACCGGGTTCACCACGACCCATCAAGGAGATCCGCAAACTTGCGGGGAAAGAAATGGGCTCCTCCGATATACGATTCTATACGCGCTACAACTGATCCGAAGGTGTTATACCCACACCTTTACGCGTTCGGGTACGTTAAGTTCGACGCCGCAAACTCTCGACGACGAAGACTCTCCGAAAAAATTATTGACATTGGCTACATACGTTCCTGTGGCCATATTCAAAAATTTACAAACCGAAAATTTGGAATCTGACGATGATTAAGATTAAGACATGCATGTCATCTAACACACAGAAGGCAGTATCGCTATAGTGCAGCGCATGTGTAGTGGTGAGAATTTTTTTTTATTAATGAATATATATATAAAAACTGAAAAAGACTAAAAAAATTGAAAGGTAGGCGCTGTTAATTTTTTTGCTTTTTCAGAAAAAAAATGAAAATTAGTGCGGGGTATAAGTTGTACTTTATGCGTAAGAAGCAAAAAGCAGACAAAGCAAAGGCATTGGCGGCGTGTTCTTTGACCGGTTTGGGTCATTTTCAAGTCTCTCTTGCAAGTTTGTAGGCGATATCTTCATTTTTGCGAACGGGACAATGTTTACCACAGATGCTCCACAGTTGGGTAAACAGACAGATGGACAAATGAGCAGACGAACATATTTACGTGCACTGAGAATACGAAACGGACCAAGAGTTTATGTACTTTAGGTGGTTTTTAAAACTTGCTTCTGGGCATAACAAAAATGTTGAAAAAAAAATTGTATTTTAATACACCATAATATTGGGTAGGCGTGGCCAATTTTTTTCCAGCTACTACGGCATCGTCCACGAAATATACTTTGAAATTTGTTTAGGTTTATTTGCTGTAGCATGAGTAATAAGCAAAAAACAATTTTCTAACACTTTTGAAAAACAGAGAAGTTCTCAGTTTACGAGGCATTCAAGGCATGTCCTCCCACCAATTTCGCCTATCTTCAATATTAGTCTGCGTGCAAGAACTTCCAATATTTCAGCCAATTCTGCTTCATTGAGAATATTTTCAACAAACCTTACACAGACGGACAAATGGATATGCTTAAACTGATTTTGAATTCGTTACTTATGAAGGGTACACTTTATGGGTATCTGAGGCTTTCTTCTGAACGTTGCAAACATATGGACAAAATAAAGTTACCTCTCATCCTACGGTGATGGCTATAAAAATATTTAAGATTTTATACGTGCGCACATGCTTCCAATTGCTTATCTAAATGCAGCCAAGAATACTAAATAGGAGTCTTTCATGCAGTAACAGTGATTCGATTGTTAAAAACCAACAGCACACTGAGGCTTTAAGTTCGCAGACAAAAGCAACAAAATAGTTTTGGAATTGTTTTGTTGTTTACTTAACAAAAAAAAAAAAAAAAAAAA